>NW_027257031.1:0-66667 GCF_029215685.1 Pituophis catenifer annectens | reverse complement strand
AATATGTGTCTCTTCTACAAATCTGAGCTTTGGGTCAAAAGTTTCCTTTTCTGGCTGAATTAAGCCCCACTGCCAATTCTGAGATGAACTTTGCTCTAACTCTTCAGAGAAAGCTCGTACTTGAAAATTGAATCTGTTTTTGTGCTTTTCAAAACATGAGGAGCATGAATATGCATTTCTCTGCAAATCTGAGCTCTGTATCAACACGTTACGTTTTCTGGCTGAATTGAGCCCTACTGCCAATTCTGAGATGCAGTTTGGTCTAACTCCTCAGGGAAAGCTCATACTTGAAAATTGAATCTGTTTTGTGCTTTTTCAGACCGTGAGGAGCATGAATATGTGTTTCTTCTGCTAATCTGAGCTCTGGGTCAAAAATTTCCTTTTCTGGCTGAATTGAGCCCTACTGCCAATTCTGAGATGCACTTTAGTCTAACTCCTCAGGGAAAGCTCGTACATGAAAATTGAACCTGTTTTGTGCTTTTCAGACCGTGAGGAGCATGAATATGTTTTTCTTCTGCAAATCTTAGCTCTGGGTCAAAAGTTTCCTTTTCTCCTGAATTGAGCCCTACTGCCAATTCTGAGATGCACTTAGGTCTAACTCCTCAGGGAAAGCTCATACTTTAAAATTGAACCTGTTTTTGTGCTTTTCAGACCGTGAGGAGCATGAATATATTTTTCTTCTGCAAATCTGAGCTCTTTATCAAAAGTTACGTTTTCTGGCTGAATTGAGCCCTACTGCCAATTCTGAGATGCACTTAGGTCTAACGCCTCAGGTAAAGCTCGTACTTGAAAATTGAATCTGTTTTTGTGCTTTTCAGACCGTGAGGAGCATGAATATGTGTTTCTTCTGCAAATCTGAGCTCTGGGTCCAAAGTTACGTTTTCTGCCTGAATTGAGCCCTACTGCCAATTCTGAGATTCAGTTTGGTCTAACTCCTCAGGTAAAGCTCGTACTTGAAAATTGAACCTGTTTTTGTACTTTTCAGACCGTGAGGAGCATGAATATGTGTTTCTTCTACAAATCTGAGCTTTGGGTCAAAAGTTTCCTTTTCTGGGTGAATTGAGCCCTACTGCCAAATCTGAGGTGCACTTTGTACTAACTCTTCCGGGAAAGCTCATGCTTGAAAATTGAAGGAGTTTTTGTGCTTTTCACACCGTGAAGAGCATGAATATGTGTTTCCTCTGCAAATCTGAGCTCTGGGTCAAAAGTTTCCTTTTCTGGCTGTATTGATCCCTACTGCCAATTCTGAGATGCACTTTGGTCTAATTCCTCAGGGAAAGCTCGTTCATGAAAATTGAATCTGTTTTTGTGCTTTTCAGACCGTGAGGAATATGAATATATTTGTCTTCTGCAAATCTGAGCTCTTTATCAAAAGTTACGTTTTCTGCTGAATTGAGCCCTACTGCCAATTCTGAGATGCACTTTGGTCTAACTCCTCAGGTAAAGCTCGTACTTGAAAATTGAATCTGTTTTTGTGCTTTTCAGACCGTGAGGAGCATGAATATGTGTCTCTTCTACAAATCTGAGCTTTGGGTCAAAAGTTTTCCTTTTTCTGGCTGAATTAAGCCCCACTGCCAATTCTGAGATGAACTTTGCTCTAACTCTTCAGAGAAAGCTCGTACTTGAAAATTGAATCTGTTTTTGTGCTTTTCAAAACATGAGGAGCATGAATATGCATTTCTTCTGCAAATCTGAGCTCTGTATCAAACGTTACGTTTTCTGGCTGAATTGAGCCCTACTGCCAATTCTGAGATGCAGTTTGGTCTAACTCCTCAGGGAAAGCTCATACTTGAAAATTGAATCTGTTTTTGTGCTTTTCAGACCGTGAGGAGCATGAATATGTGTTTCTTCTGCTAATCTGAGCTCTGGGTCAAAAATTTCCTTTTCTGGCTGAATTGAGCCCTACTGCCAATTCTGAGATGCACTTTAGTCTAACTCCTCAGGGAAAGCTCGTACATGAAAATTGAACCTGTTTTTGTGCTTTTCAGACCGTGAGGAGCATGAATATGTTTTTCTTCTGCAAATCTTAGCTCTGGGTCAAAAGTTTCCTTTTCTCCTGAATTGAGCCCTACTGCCCAATTCTGAGATGCACTTAGGTCTAACTCCTCAGGGAAAGCTCATACTTTAAAATTGAACCTGTTTTGTGCTTTCAGACCGTGAGGAGCATGAATATGAGTTTCTTCTGCAAATCTGAGCTCTGGGTCAAAAGTTTCCTTTTCTCCTGAATTGAGCCCTACCGCCAATTCTGAGATGCACTTAGGTCTAACGCCTCAGGTAAAGCTCGTACTTGAAAATTGAATCTGTTTTTGTGCTTTTCAGACCGTGAGGAGCATGAATATGTGTTTCTTCTACAAATCTGAGCTTTGGGTCAAAAGTTTCCTTTTCTGGCTGAATTGAGCCCTACTGACAAAACTGAGGTGCACTTTGTACTAACTCTTCCGGGAAAGCTCGTGCTTGAAAATTGAAGGAGTTTTTGTGGTTTTCAGACCGTGAAGAGCATGAATATGTGTTTCTTCTGGAAATCTGAGCTCTGTATCAAAAGTTACGTTTTCTGGCTGAATTGAGCCCTACTGCCAATTGTGAGATTCAGTTTGGTCTAACTCCTCAGGGAAAGCTCGTACTTGAAAATTGAACCTGTTTTTGTACTTTTCAGACCGTGAGGAGCATGAATATGTGTTTCTTCTACAAATCTGAGCTTTGGGTCAAAAGTTTCCTTTTCTGGCTGAATTGAGCCCTAATGCCAAATCTGAGGTGCACTTTGTACTAACTCTTCCGGGAAAGCTCGTGCTTGAAAATTGAAGGAGTTTTTGTGCTTTTCAGACCGTGAAGAGCATGAATATGTGTTTCTTCTGCAAATCTGAGCTCTGTATCAAAAGTTACGTTTTTCTGGCTGAATTGAGCCCTACTGCCAATTCTGTGATGCACTTTGGTCTAACTCCTCAGGGAAAGCTCGTACTTGAAAATTGAATCTGTTTTTGTGCTTTTCAGACCGTGAGGAGCATGAATATGTGTTTCTTCTACATATCTGAGCTCTGTATCAAACGTTACGTTTTCTGCCTGAATTGAGCCCTACCGCCAATTCTGAGATGCACTTTGGTCTAACTCCTCAGGGAAAGCTCGTACTTGAAAATTGAACCTGTTTTTGTACTTTTCAGACCGTGAGGAGCATGAATATGTGTTTCTTCTACAAATCTGAGCTTTGGGTCAAAAGTTTCCTTTTCTGGCTGAATTGAGCCCTACTGCCAAATCTGAGGTGCACTTTGTACTAACACTTCCGGGAAAGCTCGTGCTTTAAAATTGAAGGAGTTTTTGTGCTTTTCAGACCGTGAAGAGCATGAATATGTGTTTCTTCTGGAAATCTGAGCTCTGTATCAAAAGTTACGTTTTCTGGCTGAATTGAGCCCTACTGCCAATTCTGTGATGCACTTTGGTCTAACTCCTCAAGAAAGCTCGTACTTGAAAATTGAATCTGTTTTTGTGCTTTTCAGACCGTGAGGAGCATGAATATGTGTTTCTTCTACAAATCTGAGCTTTGGGTCAAAAGTTTCCTTTTCTGGCTGAATTGAGCCCTAATGCCAAATCTGAGGTGCACTTTGTACTAACTCTTCCGGGAAAGCTCGTGCTTGAAAATTGAATCTGTTTTTGTGCTTTTCAGACCGTGAGGAGCATGAATATATTTTTCTTCTGCAAATCTGAGCTCTTTATCAAAAGTTACGTTTTCTGCTGAATTGAGCCCTACTGCCAATTCTGAGATGCACTTTGGTCTAACTCCTCAGGTAAAGCTCGTACTTGAAAATTGAATCTGTTTTTGTGCTTTTCAGACCGTGAGGAGCATGAATATGTGTTTCTTCTACAAATCTGAGCTTTGGGTCAAAAGTTTCCTTTTCTGGCTGAATTGAGCCCCACTGCCAATTCTGAGATGAACTTTGCTCTAACTCCTCAGAGAAAGCTCGTACTTGAAAATTGAATCTGTTTTTGTGCTTTTCAGACCGTGAGGAGCATGAATATGCATTTCTTCTGCAAATCTGAGCTCTGTATCAAACGTTACGTTTTCTGGCTGAATTGAGCCCTACTGCCAATTCTGAGATGCACTTTGGTCTAACTCCTCAGGGAAAGGTCGTACTTGAAAATTGAATCTGTTTTTGTGCTTTTCAGACCGTGAGGAGCATGAATATGTGTTTCTTCTACAAATCTGAGCTTTGGGTCAAAAGTTTCCTTTTCTGGCTGAATTGAGCCCTACTGCCAATTCTGTGATGCACTTTGGTCTAACTCCTCAGGGAAAGCTCATACTTTAAAATTGAACCTGTTTTTGTGCTTTTCAGACCGTGAGGAGCATGAATATGTGTTTCTTCTACAAATCTGAGCTTTGGGTCAAAAGTTTCCTTTTCTGGCTGAATTGAGCCCTACTGCCAAATCTGTGGTGCACTTTGTACTAACTCTTCCGGGAAAGCTCGTGCTTGAAAATTGAAGGAGTTTTTGTCCTTTTCAGACCGTGAAGAGCATGGAATATGTGTTTTCTTCTGCAAATCTGAGCTCTGGGTCAAAGTTTCCTTTTCTGGCTGTATTGAGCCCTACTGCCAATTCTGAGATGCACTTTGGTCTAATTCCTCAGGGAAAGCTCATACTTTAAAAATTGAACCTGTTTTTGTGCTTTTCAGACTGTGAGGAGCATGAATCTGTGTTTCTTGTGCAAATCTGAGCTCTGGGTCAAAAGTTTCCTTTTCTCCTGAATTGAGCCCTACTGCCAATTCTGAGATGCACTTAGGTCTAACGCCTCAGGTAAAGCTCGTACTTGAAAATTGAATCTGTTTTTGTGCTTTTCAGACCGTGAGGAGCATGAATATGTGTTTCTTCTACAAATCTGAGCTTTGGGTCAAAAGTTTACTTTTCTGGCTGAATTGAGCCCTACTGCCAAAACTGAGGTGCACTTTGTACTAACTCTTCCGGGAAAGCTCGTGCTTGAAAATTGAAGGAGTTTTTGTGCTTTTCAGACCGTGAAGAGCATGAATATGTGTTTCATCTGCAAATCTGAGCTCTGTATCAAAGTTACGTTTTCTGGCTGAATTGAGCCCCTACTGCCAATTCTGTGATGCACTTTGGTCTAACTCCTCAAGAAAGCTCGTACTTGAAAATTGAACCTGTTTTGTACTTTTCAGACCGTGAGGAGCATGAATATGTGTTTCATTCTACAAATCTGAGCTTTGGGTCAAAAGTTTCCCTTTTCTGGCTGAATTGAGCCCTACTGACAAAACTGAGGTGCACTTTGTACTAACTCTTCCGGGAAAGCTCGTGCTTGAAAATTGAAGGAGTTTTTGTGCTTTTCAGACCGTGAAGAGCATGAATATGTGTTTCTTCTGGAAATCTGAGCTCTGTATCAAAAGTTACGTTTTCTGGCTGAATTGAGCCCTACTGCCAATTCTGAGATGCACTTAGGTCTAACGCCTCAGGTAAAGCTCGTACTTGGAAAATTGAATCTGTTTTATGTGCTTTTCAGGACCGTGAGGAGCATGAATATGTGTTTCTTCTAGAAATCTGAGCTTCGGGTCAAAAGTTTCCTTTTCTGGCTGAATTGAGCCCTACTGACAAAACTGAGGTGCACTTTGTACTAACTCTTCCGGGAAAGCTCGTGCTTGAAAATTGAAGGAGTTTTTGTGCTTTTCAGACCGTGAAGAGCATGAATATGTTTTTTTCTTCTGGAAATCTGAGCTCTGTATCAAAAGTTACGTTTTCTGGCTGAATTGAGCCCTACTGCCAATTCTGAGATTCAGTTTGGTCTAACTCCTCAGGTAAAGCTCGTACTGAAAATTGAACCTGTTTTTGTACTTTTCAGACCGTGAGGAGCATGAATATGTGTTTCTTCTACAAATCTGAGCTTTGGGTCAAAAGTTTCTTTTCTGGCTGAATTGAGCCCTACTGCCAAATCTGAGGTGCACTTTGTACTAACTCTTCCGGGAAAGCTCGTGCTTGAAATTGAAGGAGTTTTTGTGCTTTTCAGACCGTGAAGAGCATGAATAAGTGTTTCTTCTCCAAATCTGAGCTCTGTATCAAAAGTTACGTTTTCTGGCTGAATTGAGCCCTACTGCCAATTCTGTGATGGACTTTGGTCTAACTCCTCAGAGGAAAGCTCGTACTTGAAAATTGAATCTGTTTTTGTGCTTTTCAGACCGTGAGGAGCATGAATATGTGTTTCTTCTACAAATCTGAGCTTTGGGTCAAAAGTTTCCTTTTCTGGCTGAATTGAGCCCTACTGCCAAATCTGAGGTGCACTTTGTACTAACTCTTCCGGGAAAGCTCGTGCTTGAAAATTGAAGGAGTTTTTGTGCTTTTCACCACCGTGAAGAGCATGAATATGTGTTTCCTCTGCAAATCTGAGCTCTGGGTCAAAAGTTTCCTTTTCTCGCTGTATTGATCCCTACTGCCAATTCTGAGATGCACTTTGGTCTAATTCCTCAGGGAAAGCTCGTTCATGAAAATTGAATCTGTTTTTGTGCTTTTCAGACCGTGAGGAGCATGAATATATTTGTCTTCTGCAAATCTGAGCTCTTTATCAAAAGTTACGTTTTCTGCTGAATTGAGCCCTACTGCCAATTCTGAGATGCACTTTGGTCTAACTCCTCAGGTAAAGCTCGTACTTGAAAATTGAATCTGTTTTTGTGCTTTTCAGACCGTGAGGAGCATGAATATATGTTTCTTCTACAAATCTGAGCTTTGGGTCAAAAGTTTCCTTTTCTGGCTGAATTAAGCCCCACTGCCAATTCTGAGATGAACTTTGCTCTAACTCTTCAGAGAAAGCTCGTACTTGAAAATTGAATCTGTTTTTGTGCTTTTCAGACCATGAGGAGCATGAATATGCATTTCTTCTGCAAATCTGAGCTCTGGGTCAAAAGTTTCCTTTTCTGGCTGAATTGAGCCCTACTGCCAATTCTGAGATGCACTTTAGTCTAACTCCTCAGGGAAAGCTCGTACATGAAAATTGAGTCTGTTTTTGTGCTTTTCAGACCGTGAGGAGCATGAATATGTGTTTCTTCTGCAAATCTTAGCTCTGGGTCAAAAGTTTCCTTTTTCTCACTGAATTGAGCCCTACTGCCAATTCTGAGATGCACTTAGGTCTAACTCCTCAGGGAAAGCTCATACTTTAAAATTGAACCTGTTTTTGTGCTTTTCAGACCGTGAGGAGCATGAATATGTGTTTCTTCTGCAAATCTGAGCTCTGGGTCAAAAGTTTCCTTTTCTCCTGAATTGAGCCCTACCGCCAATTCTGAGATGCACTTAGGTCTAACGCCTCAGGTAAAGCTCGTACTTGAAAATTGAATCTGTTTTTGTGCTTTTCAGACCGTGAGGAGCATGAATATGTGTTTCTTCTACAAATCTGAGCTTTGGGTCAAAAGTTTCCTTTTCTGGCTGAATTGAGCCCTACTGACAAAACTGAGCTGGCACTTTGTACTAACTCTTCCGGAAAAGCTCGTGCTTGAAAATTGAAGGAGTTTTTTGTGCTTTTCAGACCGTGAAGAGCATGAATATATGTTTCTTCTGGAAATCTGAGCTCTGTATCAAAAGTTACGTTTTCTGGCTGAATTGAGCCCTACTGCCAATTCTGTGATGCACTTTGGTCTAACTCCTCAGGAAAGCTCGTACTTGAAAATTGAATCTGTTTTTGTGCTTTTCAGACCGTGAAGAGCATGAATATGTGTTTCTTCTACAAAATCTGAGCTTTGGGTCAAAAGTTTCCTTTTCTGGCTGAATTGAGCCCTACTGCCAAATCTGAGGTGCACTTTGTACTAACTCTTCCGGAAAAGCTCGTGCTTGAAAATTGAAGGAGTTTTTGTGCTTTTCAGACCATGAAGCGCATGAATATGTGTTTCTTCTGCAAATCTGAGCTCTGGGTCAAAAGTTTCCTTTTCTGGCTGTATTGAGCCCTACTGCCAATTCTGAGATGCACTTTGGTCTAATTCCTCAGGGAAAGCTCGTTCATGAAAATTGAATCTGTTTTTGTGCTTTTCAGACCGTGAGGAGCAATGAAAATATTTTTATTCTGCAAATCTGAGCTCTTTATCAAAAGTTACGTTTTCTGGCTGAATTGAGCCCTACTGCTAATTCTGAGATGCACTTTGGTCCAACTCCTCAGGTAAAGCTCGTACTTGAAAATTGAATCTGTTATTGTGCTTTTCAGACCGTGAGGAGCATGAATATGTGTTTCTTCTGCAAATCTGAGCTCTGGGTCAAAAGTTTCCTTTTCTCCTAAATTGAGCCCTACTGCCAATTCTGAGATGCACTTAGGTCTAACGCCTCAGGTAAAGCTCGTACTTGAAAATTGAATCTGTTTTTGTGCTTTTCAGACCGTGAGGAGCATGAATATGTGTTTCTTCTAGAAATCTGAGCTTCGGGGTCAAAAGTTTCCTTTTCTGGCTGAATTGAGCCCTACTGACAAAACTGAGGTGCACTTTGTACTAACTCTTCCGGGAAAGCGCTGTGCTTGAAAATTGAAGGAGTTTTTGTGCTTTTCAGACCGTGAAGAGCATGAATATGTGTTTCTTCTGGAAATCTGAGCTCTGTATCAAAAGTTACGTTTTCTGGCTGAATTGAGCCCTACTGCCAATTCTGAGATGTCACTTAGGTCTAACGCCTCAGGTAAAGCTCGTACTTGAAAATTGAACCTGTTTTTTGTACTTTTCAGACCGTGAGGGAGCATGAATATGTGTTTCTTCTACAAATCTGAGCTTTGGGTCAAAAGTTTCCTTTTCTGGCTGAATTGAGCCCTAACTGCCAAATCTGAGGTGCACTTTGTACTAACTCTTCCGGGAAAGCTCGTGCTTGAAAATTGAAGGAGTTTTTGTGCTTTTCAGACCGTGAAGAGCATGAATATGTGTTTCTTCTGCAAATCTGAGCTCTGTATCAAAAGTTACGTTTTCTGGCTGAATTGAGCCCTTACTGCCAATTCTGTGATGGACTTTGGTCTAACTCCTCAGGGAAAGCTCGTACTTGAAAATTGAATCTGTTTTTGTGCTTTTCAGACCGTGAGGAGCATGAATATGTGTTTCTTCTACCAATCTGAGCTTTGGCGTCAAAAGTTTCCTTTTCTGGCTGAATTGAGCCCTACTGCCAAATCTGAGGTGCACTTTGTACTAACTCTTCCGGGAAAGCTCGTGCTTGAAAATTGAAGGAGTTTTTGTGCTTTTCACACCGTGAAGAGCATGAATATGTGTTTCCTCTGCAAATCTGAGCTCTGGGTCAAAAGTTTCCTTTTCTGGCTGTATTGATCCCTACTGCCAATTCTGAGATGCACTTTGGTCTAATTCCTCAGGGAAAGCTCGTTCATGAAAATTGAATCTGTTTTTGTGCTTTTCAGACCGTGAGGAGCATGAATATATTTGTCCTTCTGCAAATCTGAGCTCTTTATCAAAAGTTACGTTTTCTGCTGAATTGAGCCCTACTGCCAATTCTGAGATGCACTTTGGTCTAACTCCTCAGGTAAAGCTCGTACTTGAAAATTGAATCTGTTTTTGTGCTTTTCAGACCGGTGAGGAGCATGAATATGTGTTTCTTCTACAAATCTGAGCTTTGGGTCAAAAGTTTCCTTTTCTGGCTGAATTAAGCCCCACTGCCAATTCTGAGATGAACTTTGCTCTAACTCTTCAGAGAAAGCTCGTACTTGAAAATTGAATCTGTTTTTGTGCTTTTCAGACCATGAGGAGCATGAATATGCATTTCTTCTGCAAATCTGAGCTCTGTATCAAACGTTACGTTTTCTGGCTGAATTGAGCCCTAGTGCCAATTCTGAGATGCAGTTTGGTCTAACTCCTCAGGGAAAGCTCATACTTGAAAATTGAATCTGTTTTTGTGCTTTTCAGACCGTGAGGAGCATGAATATGTGTTTCTTCTGCTAATCTGAGCTCTGGGGTCAAAAGTTTCCTTTTCTGGCTGAATTGAGCCCTACTGCCAATTCTGAGATGCACTTTAGTCTAACTCCTCAGGGAAAGCTCGTACATGAAAATTGAATCTGTTTTTGTGCTTTTCAGGACCGTGAGGAGCATGAATATGTGTTTCTTCTGCAAATCTTAGCTCTGGGTCAAAAGTTTCCTTTTCTCCTGAATTGAGCCCTACTGCCAATTCTGAGATGCACTTAGGTCTAACTCCTCAGGGAAAGCTCATACTTTAAAATTGAACCTGTTTTTGTGCTTTTCAGACCGTGAGGAGCATGAATATGTGTTTCTTCTGCAAATCTGAGCTCTGGGTCAAAAAGTTTCCTTTTCTCCTGAATTGAGCCCTACCGCCAATTCTGAGATGCACTTAGGTCTAACGCCTCAGGTAAAGCTCGTACTTGAAAATTGAACCTGTTTTTGTACTTTTCAGACCGTGAGGAGCATGAATATGTGTTTCTTCTACAAATCTGAGCTTTGGGTCAAAAGTTTCCTTTTCTGGCTGAATTGAGCCCTACTGCCAAATCTGAGGTGCACTTTGTACTAACTCTTCCGGGAAAGCTCGTGCTTGAAAATTGAAGGAGTTTTTGTGCTTTTCAGACCGTGAAGAGCATGAATATGTGTTTCTTCTCCAAATCTGAGCTCTGTATCAAAAGTTACGTTTTCTGGCTGAATTGAGCCCTACTGCCAATTCTGTGATGGACTTTGGTCTAACTCCTCAGGGAAAGCTCGTACTTGAAAATTGAATCTGTTTTTGTGCTTTTCAGACCGTGAGGAGCATGAATATGTGTTTCTTCTACCAATCTGAGCTTTGGGTCAAAAAGTTTCCTTTTCTGGGCTGAATTGAGCCCTACTGCCAAATCTGAGGTGCACTTTGTACTAACTCTTCCGGGAAAGCTCGTGCTTGAAAATTGAAGGAGTTTTTGTGCTTTTCACACCGTGAAGAGCATGAATATGTGTTTCCTCTGCAAATCTGAGCTCTGGGTCAAAAGTTTCCTTTTCTGGCTGTATTGATCCCTACTGCCAATTCTGAGATGCACTTTGGTCTAATTCCTCAGGGAAAGCTCGTTCATGAAAATTGAATCTGTTTTTGTGCTTTTCAGACCGTGAGGAGCATGAATATATTTTGTCTCCTGCAAATCTGAGCTCTTTATCAAAAGTTACGTTTTCTGGCTGAATTGAGCCCTACTGCCAATTGTGAGATTCAGTTTGGTCTAACTCCTCAGGGAAAGCTCGTACTTGAAATTGAACCTGTTTTTGTACTTTTCAGACCGTGAGGAGCATGAATATGTGTTTCTTCTACAAATCTGAGCTTTGGGTCAAAAGTTTCCTTTTCTGGCTGAATTGAGCTCTACTGCCAAATCTGAGGTGCACTTTGTACTAACTCTTCGGGAAAGCTCGTGCTTGAAAATTGAAGGAGTTTTTGTGCTTTTCAGACCGTGAAGAGCATGAATATGTGTTTCTTCTGCAAATCTGAGCTCTGTATCAAAAGTTACGTTTTCTGGCTGAATTGAGCCCTACTGCCAATTCTGTGATGCACTTTGGGTCTAACTCCTCAGGGAAAGCTCGTACTTGAAAATTGAATCTGTTTTTGTGCTTTTCAGACCGTGAGGAGCATGAATATGTGTTTCCTTCTACAAATCTGAGCTCTGTATCAACGTTACGTTTTCTGGCTGAATTGAGCCCTACTGCCAATTCTGAGATGCACTTAGGTCTAACGCCTCAGGTAAAGCTCGTACTTGAAATTGAATCTGTTTTTGTGCTTTTCAGACCGTGAAGAGGATGAATATGTGGTTTCTTCTGGAAATCTGAGCTCTGTATCAAAAGTTACGTTTTCTGGCTGAATTGAGCCCTACTGCCAATTCTGTGATGCACTTTGGTCTAACTCCTCAGGAAAGCTCGTACTTGAAAATTGAATCTGTTTTTGTGCTTTTCAGACCGTGAGGAGCATGAATATGTGTTTCTTCTACAAATCTGAGCTTTGGTCAAAAGTTTCCTTTTCTGGCTGAATTGAGCCCTAATGCCAAATCTGAGGTGCACTTTGTACTAACTCTTCCGGAAAGCTCGTGCTTGAAAATTGAATCTGTTTTTGTGCTTTTCAGACCGTGAGGAGCATGAATATATTTTTCTTCTGCAAATCTGAGCTCTTTATCAAAAGTTACGTTTTCTGCTGAATTGAGCCCTACTGCCAATTCTGAGATGCACTTTGGTCTAACTCCTCAGGTAAAGCTCGTACTTGAAAATTGAATCTGTTTTTGTGCTTTTCAGACCGTGAGGAGCATGAATATGTGTTTCTTCTACAAATCTGAGCTTTGGGTCAAAAGTTTCCTTTTCTGGCTGAATTGAGCCCCCACTGCCAATTCTGAGATGAACTTTGCTCTAACTCCTCAGAGAAAGCTCGTACTTGAAAATTGAATCTGTTTTTGAGCTTTTCAGACCGTGAGGAGCATGAATATGCATTTCTTCTGCAAATCTGAGCTCTGTATCAAACGTTACGTTTTCTGGCTGAATTGAGCCCTACTGCCAATTCTGAGATGCACTTAGGTCTAATTCCTCAGGGAAAGCTCGTTCATGAAAATTGAATCTGTTTTTGTGCTTTTCAGACCGTGAGGAGCATGAATATATTTGTCTTCTGCAAATCTGAGCTCTTTATCAAAAGTTACGTTTTCTGCTGAATTGAGCCCTACTGCCAATTCTGAGATGCACTTTGGTCTAACTCCTCAGGTAAAGCTCGTACTTGAAAATTGAATCTGTTTTTGTGCTTTTCAGACCGTGAGGAGCATGAATATATGTTTCTTCTACAAATCTGAGCTTTGGGTCAAAAGTTTCCTTTTCTGGCTGAATTAAGCCCCACTGCCAATTCTGAGATGAACTTTGCTCTAACTCTTCAGAGAAAGCTCGTACTTGAACATTGAATCTGTTTTTGTGCTTTTCAGACCATGAGGAGCATGAATATGCATTTCTTCTGCAAATCTGAGCTCTGGGTCAAAAGTTTCCTTTTCTGGCTGAATTGAGCCCTACTGCCAATTCTGAGATGCACTTTAGTCTAACTCCTCAGGGAAAGCTCGTACATGAAAATTGAGTCTGTTTTTGTGCTTTTCAGACCGTGAGGAGCATGAATATGTGTTTCTTCTGCAAATCTTAGCTCTGGGTCAAAAGTTTTCCTTTTCTCCTGAATTGAGCCCTACTGCCAATTCTGAGATGCACTTAGGTCTAACTCCTCAGGGAAAGCTCATACTTTAAAATTGAACCTGTTTTTGTGCTTTTCAGACCGTGAGGAGCATGAATATGTGTTTCTTCTGCAAATCTGAGCTCTGGGTCAAAAGTTTCCTTTTCTCCTGAATTGAGCCCTACCGCCAATTCTGAGATGCACTTAGGTCTAACGCCTCAGGTAAAGCTCGTACTTGAAAATTGAATCTGTTTTTGTGCTTTTCAGGACCGTGAGGAGCATGAATATGTGTTTCTTCTACAAATCTGAGCTTTGGGTCAAAAGTTTCCTTTTCTGGCTGAATTGAGCCCTACTGACAAAACTGAGCTGCACTTTGTACTAACTCTTCCGGAAAAGCTCGTGCTTGAAAATTGAAGGAGTTTTTGTGCTTTTCAGACCGTGAAGAGCATGAATATATGTTTCTTCTGGAAATCTGAGCTCTGTATCAAAAGTTACGTTTTCTGGCTGAATTGAGCCCTACTGCCAATTCTGTGATGCACTTTGGTCTAACTCCTCAGGGAAAGCTCGTACTTGAAAATTGAATCTGTTTTTGTGCTTTTCAGACCGTGAAGAGCATGAATATGTGTTTTCTTCTACAAAATCTGAGCTTTGGGTCAAAAGTTTCCTTTTCTGGCTGAATTGAGCCCTACTGCCAAATCTGAGGTGCACTTTGTACTAAACTCTTCCGGAAAAGCTCGTGCTTGAAAATTGAAGGAGTTTTTGTGCTTTTCAGACCATGAAGCGCATGAATATGTGTTTCTTCTGCAAATCTGAGCTCTGGGTCAAAAGTTTCCTTTTCTGGCTGTATTGAGCCCTACTGCCAATTCTGAGATGCACTTTGGTCTAATTCCTCAGGGAAAACTCGTTCATGAAAATTGAATCTGTTTTTGTGCTTTTCAGACCGTGAGGAGCATGAAAATATTTTTATTCTGCAAATCTGAGCTCTTTATCAAAAGTTACGTTTTCTGGCTGAATTGAGCCCTACTGCTAATTCTGAGATGCACTTTGGTCCAACTCCTCAGGTAAAGCTCGTACTTGAAAATTGAATCTGTTATTGTGCTTTTCAGACCGTGAGGAGCATGAATATGTGTTTCTTCTGCAAATCTGAGCTCTGGGTCAAAAGTTTCCTTTTCTCCTAAATTGAGCCCTACTGCCAATTCTGAGATGCACTTAGGTCTAAACGCCTCAGGTAAAGCTCGTACTTGAAAATTGAATCTGTTTTTGTGCTTTTCAGACCGTGAGGAGCATGAATATGTGTTTCTTCTAGAAATCTGAGCTTCGGGTCAAAAGTTTCCTTTCTGGCTGAATTGAGCCCTACTGACAAAACTGAGGTGCACTTTGTACTAACTCTTCCGGGAAAGCTCGTGCTTGAAAATTGAAGGAGTTTTTGTGCTTTTCAGACCGTGAAGAGCATGAATATGTGTTTCTTCTGGAAATCTGAGCTCTGTATCAAAAGTTACGTTTTCTGGCTGAATTGAGCCCTACTGCCAATTCTGAGATGCACTTAGGTCTAACGCCTCAGGTAAAGCTCGTACTTGAAAATTGAACCTGTTTTTGTACTTTTCAGACCGTGAGGAGCATGAATATGTGTTTCTTCTACAAATCTGAGCTTTGGGTCAAAAGTTTCCTTTTCTGGCTGAATTGGAGCCCTACTGCCAAATCTGAGGTGCACTTTGTACTAACTCTTCCGGGAAAGCTCGTGCTTGAAAATTGAAGGAGTTTTTGTGCTTTTCAGACCGTGAAGAGCATGAATATGTGTTTCTTCTGCAAATCTGAGCTCTGTATCAAAAGTTACGTTTTCTGGCTGAATTGAGCCCTACTGCCAATTCTGTGATGGACTTTGGTCTAACTCCTCAGGGAAAGCTCGTACTTGAAAATTGAATCTGTTTTTGTGCTTTTCAGACCGTGAGGAGCATGAATATGTGTTTCTTCTACCAATCTGAGCTTTGGGTCAAAAGTTTCCTTTTCTGGCTGAATTGAGCCCTACTGCCAAATCTGAGGTGCACTTTGTACTAACTCTTCCGGGAAAGCTCGTGCTTGAAAATTGAAGGAGTTTTTGTGCTTTTCACACCGTGAAGAGCATGAATATGTGTTTCCTCTGCAAATCTGAGCTCTGGGTCAAAAGTTTCCTTTTCTGGCTGTATTGATCCCTACTGCCAATTCTGAGATGCACTTTGGTCTAATTCCTCAGGGAAAGCTCGTTCATGAAAATTGAATCTGTTTTTGTGCTTTTCAGACCGTGAGGAGCATGAATATATTTGTCTTCTGCAAATCTGAGCTCTTTATCAAAAGTTACGTTTTCTGCTGAATTGAGCCCTACTGCCAATTCTGAGATGCACTTTGGTCTAACTCCTCAGGTAAAGCTCGTACTTGAAAATTGAATCTGTTTTTGTGCTTTTCAGACCGTGAGGAGCATGAATATGTGTTTCTTCTACAAATCTGAGCTTTGGGTCAAAAGTTTCCTTTTCTGGCTGAATTAAGCCCCACTGCCAATTCTGAGATGAACTTTGCTCTAACTCTTCAGAGAAAGCTCGTACTTGAAAATTGAATCTGTTTTTGTGCTTTTCAGACCATGAGGAGCATGAATATGCATTTCTTCTGCAAATCTGAGCTCTGTATCAAACGTTACGTTTTCTGGCTGAATTGAGCCCTAGTGCCAATTCTGAGATGCAGTTTGGTCTAACTCCTCAGGGAAAGCTCATACTTGAAAATTGAATCTGTTTTTGTGCTTTTCAGACCGTGAGGAGCATGAATATGTGTTTCTTCTGCTAATCTGAGCTCTGGGTCAAAAGTTTCCTTTTCTGGCTGAATTGAGCCCCTACTGCCAATTCTGAGATGCACTTTAGTCTAACTCCTCAGGGAAAGCTCGTACATGAAAATTGAATCTGTTTTGTGCTTTTCAGACCGTGAGGAGCATGAATATGTGTTTCTTCTGCAAATCTTAGCTCTGGGTCAAAAGTTTCCTTTTCTCCTGAATTGAGCCCTACTGCCAATTCTGAGATGCACTTAGGTCTAACTCCTCAGGGAAAGCTCATACTTTAAAATTGAACCTGTTTTTGTGCTTTTCAGACCGTGAGGAGCATGAATATGTGTTTCTTCTGCAAATCTGAGCTCTGGGTCAAAAGTTTCCTTTTCTCCTGAATTGAGCCCTACCGCCAATTCTGAGATGCACTTAGGTCTAACGCCTCAGGTAAAGCTCGTACTTGAAAATTGAACCTGTTTTTGTACTTTTCAGACCGTGAGGAGCATGAATATGTGTTTCTTCTACAAATCTGAGCTTTGGGTCAAAAGTTTCCTTTTCTGGCTGAATTGAGCCCTACTGCCAAATCTGAGGTGCACTTTGTACTAACTCTTCCGGGAAAGCTCGTGCTTGAAAATTGAAGGAGTTTTTGTGCTTTTCAGACCGTGAAGAGCATGAATATGTGTTTCTTCTCCAAATCTGAGCTCTGTATCAAAAGTTACGTTTTCTGGCTGAATTGAGCCCTACTGCCAATTCTGTGATGGACTTTGGTCTAACTCCTCAGGGAAAGCTCGTACTTGAAAATTGAATCTGTTTTTGTGCTTTTCAGACCGTGAGGAGCATGAATATGTGTTTCTTCTACCAATCTGAGCTTTGGGTCAAAAGTTTCCTTTTCTGCTGAATTGAGCCCTACTGCCAAATCTGACGTGCACTTTGTACTAACTCTTCCGGGAAAGCTCGTGCTTGAAAATTGAAGGAGTTTTTGTGCTTTTCACACCGTGAAGAGCATGAATATGTGTTTCCTCTGCAAATCTGAGCTCTGGGTCAAAAGTTTCCTTTTCTGGCTGTATTGATCCCTACTGCCAATTCTGAGATGCACTTTGGTCTAATTCCTCAGGGAAAGCTCGTTCATGAAAATTGAATCTGTTTTTGTGCTTTTCAGACCGTGAGGAGCATGAATATATTTGTCTCCTGCAAATCTGAGCTCTTTATCAAAAGTTACGTTTTCTGGCTGAATTGAGCCCTACTGCCAATTGTGAGATTCAGTTTGGTCCTAACTCCTCAGGGAAAGCTCGTACTTGAAATTGAACCTGTTTTTGTACTTTTCAGACCGTGAGGAGCATGAATATGTGTTTCTTCTACAAATCTGAGCTTTGGGTCAAAAGTTTCCTTTTCTGGCTGAATTGAGCTCTACTGCCAAATCTGAGGTGCACTTTGTACTAACTCTTCCGGGAAAGCTCGTGCTTGAAAATTGAAGGAGTTTTTGTGCTTTTCAGACCGTGAAGAGCATGAATATGTGTTTCTTCTGCAAATCTGAGCTCTGTATCAAAAGTTACGTTTTCTGGCTGAATTGAGCCCTACTGGCCAATTCTGTGATGCACTTTGGTCTAACTCCTCAGGGAAAGCTCGTACTTGAAAATTGAATCTGTTTTTGTGCTTTTCAGACCGTGAGGAGCATGAATATGTGTTTCTTCTACAAATCTGAGCTCTGTATCAAACGTTACGTTTTCTGGCTGAATTGAGCCCTACTGCCAATTCTGAGATGCACTTAGGTCTAACGCCTCAGGTAAAGCTCGTACTTGAAAATTGAATCTGTTTTTTGTGCTTTTCAGACCGTGAAGAGGATGAATATGTGTTTCTTCTGGAAATCTGAGCTCTGTATCAAAAGTTACGTTTTCTGGCTGAATTGAGCCCTACTGCCAATTCTGTGATGCACTTTGGTCTAACTCCTCAGGAAAGCTCGTACTTGAAAATTGAATCTGTTTTTGTGCTTTTCAGACCGTGAGGAGCATGAATATGTGTTTCTTCTACAAATCTGAGCTTTGGGTCAAAAGTTTCCTTTTCTGGCTGAATTGAGCCCTAATGCCAAATCTGAGGTGCACTTTGTACTAACTCTTCCGGGAAAGCTCGTGCTTGAAAATTGAATCTGTTTTTGTGCTTTTCAGACCGTGAGGAGCATGAATATATTTTTCTTCTGCAAATCTGAGCTCTTTATCAAAAGTTACGTTTTCTGCTGAATTGAGCCCTACTGCCAATTCTGAGATGCACTTTGGTCTAACTCCTCAGGTAAAGCTCGTACTTGAAAATTGAATCTGTTTTTGTGCTTTTCAGACCGTGAGGAGCATGAATATGTGTTTCTTCTACAAATCTGAGCTTTGGGTCAAAAGTTTCCTTTTCTGGCTGAATTGAGCCCCACTGCCAATTCTGAGATGAACTTTGCTCTAACTCCTCAGAGAAAGCTCGTACTTGAAAATTGAATCTGTTTTTGTGCTTTTCAGACCGTGAGGAGCATGAATATGCATTTCTTCTGCAAATCTGAGCTCTGTATCAAACGTTACGTTTTCTGGCTGAATTGAGCCCCTACTGCCAATTCTGAGATGCACTTAGGTCTAACGCCTCAGGTAAGCTCGTACTTGAAAATTGAATCTGTTTTTGTGCTTTTCAGACCGTGAAGAGCATGAATATGTGTTTCTTCTGCAAATCTGAGCTCTGTATCAAAAGTTACGTTTTCTGGCTGAATTGAGCCCTACTGCCAATTCTGAGATGCACTTTGGTCTAACTCCTCAGGGAAAGCTCGTACTTGAAAATTGAACCTGTTTTTGTACTTTTCAGACCGTGAGGAGCATGAATATGTGTTTCTTCTACAAATCTGAGCTTTGGGTCAAAAGTTTCCTTTTCTGGCTGAATTGAGCCCTACTGCCAAATCTGAGGTGCACTTTGTACTAACTCTTCCGGGAAAGCTCGTGCTTTAAAATTGAAGGAGTTTTTGTGCTTTTCAGACCGTGAAGAGCATGAATATGTGTTTCTTCTGCAAATCTGAGCTCTGTATCAAAAGTTACGTTTTCTGGCTGAATTGAGCCCTACTGCCAATTCTGTGATGCACTTTGGTCTAACTCCTCAGGGAAAGCTCGTACTTGAAAATTGAATCTGTTTTTGTGCTTTTCAGACCGTGAGGAGCATGAATATATTTGTCTTCTGCAAATCTGAGCTCTTTATCAAAAGTTACGTTTTCTGCTGAATTGAGCCCTACTGCCAATTCTGAGATGCACTTTGGTCTAACTCCTCAGGTAAAGCTCGTACTTGAAAATTGAATCTGTTTTTGTGCTTTTCAGACCGTGAGGAGCATGAATATGTGTTTCTTCTACAAATCTGAGCTTTGGGTCAAAAGTTTCCTTTTCTGGCTGAATTAAGCCCCACTGCCAATTCTGAGATGAACTTTGCTCTAACTCTTCAGAGAAAGCTCGTACTTGAAAATTGAATCTGTTTTTGTGCTTTTCAGACCATGAGGAGCATGAATATGCATTTCTTCTGCAAATCTGAGCTCTGTATCAAACGTTACGTTTTCTGGCTGAATTGAGCCCTAGTGCCAATTCTGAGATGCAGTTGGTCTAACTCCTCAGGGAAAGCTCATACTTGAAAATTGAATCTGTTTTTGTGCTTTTCAGACCGTGAGGAGCATGAATATGTGTTTCTTCTGCTAATCTGAGCTCTGGGTCAAAAGTTTCCTTTTCTGGCTGAATTGAGCCCTACTGCCAATTCTGAGATGCACTTAGGTCTAACGCCTCAGGTAAAGCTCGTACTTGAAAATTGAATCTGTTTTTGTGCTTTTCAGACCGTGAAGAGCATGAATATGTGTTTCTTCTGCAAATCTGAGCTCTGTATCAAAAGTTACGTTTTTCTGGCTGAATTGAGCCCCTACTGCCAATTCTGAGATGCACTTTGGTCTAACTCCTCAGGGAAAGCTCGTACTTGAAAATTGAACCTGTTTTTGTACTTTTCAGACCGTGAGGAGCATGAATATGTGTTTCTTCTACAAATCTGAGCTTTGGGTCAAAAGTTTCCTTTTCTGGCTGAATTGAGCCCCTACTGCCAAATCTGAGGTGCACTTTGTACTAACTCTTCCGGGAAAGCTCGTGCTTTAAAATTGAAGGAGTTTTTGTGCTTTTCAGACCGTGAAGAGCATGAATATGTGTTTCTTCTGCAAATCTGAGCTCTGTATCAAAAGTTACGTTTTCTGGCTGAATTGAGCCCTACTGCCAATTCTGTGATGCACTTTGGTCTAACTCCTCAGGGAAAGCTCGTACTTGAAAATTGAATCTGTTTTTGTGCTTTTCAGACCGTGAGGAGCATGAATATATTTGTCTTCTGCAAATCTGAGCTCTTTATCAAAAGTTACGTTTTCTGCTGAATTGAGCCCTACTGCCAATTCTGAGATGCACTTTGGTCTAACTCCTCAGGTAAGCTCGTACTTGAAAATTGAATCTGTTTTTGTGCTTTTCAGACCGTGAGGAGCATGAATATGTGTTTCTTCTACAAATCTGAGCTTTGGGTCAAAAGTTTCCTTTTCTGGCTGAATTAAGCCCCACTGCCAATTCTGAGATGAACTTTGCTCTAACTCTTCAGAGAAAGCTCGTACTTGAAAATTGAATCTGTTTTTGTGCTTTTCAGACCATGAGGAGCATGAATATGCATTTCTTCTGCAAATCTGAGCTCTGTATCAAACGTTACGTTTTCTGGCTGAATTGAGCCCTAGTGCCAATTCTGAGATGCAGTTTGGTCTAACTCCTCAGGGAAAGCTCATACTTGAAAATTGAATCTGTTTTTGTGCTTTTCAGACCGTGAGGAGCATGAATATGTGTTTCTTCTGCTAATCTGAGCTCTGGGTCAAAAGTTTCCTTTTCTGGCTGAATTGAGCCCTACTGCCAATTCTGAGATGCACTTTAGTCTAACTCCTCAGGGAAAGCTCGTACATGAAAATTGAATCTGTTTTTGTGCTTTTCAGACCGTGAGGAGCATGAATATGTGTTTCTTCTGCAAATCTGAGCTCTGGGTCAAAAGTTTCCTTTTCTCCTGAATGAGCCCTACCGCCAATTCTGAGATGCACTTAGGTCTAACGCCTCAGGTAAAGCTCGTACTTGAAAATTGAATCTGTTTTGTGCTTTTCAGACCGTGAGGAGCATGAATATGTGTTTCTTCTACAAATCTGAGCTTTGGGTCAAAAGTTTCCTTTTCTGGCTGAATTGAGCCCTACTGACAAAACTGAGGTGCACTTTGTACTAACTCTTCCGGAAAAGCTCGTGCTTGAAAATTGAAGGAGTTTTTGTGCTTTTCAGACCGTGAAGAGCATGAATATATGTTTCTTCTGGAAATCTGAGCTCTGTATCAAAAGTTACGTTTTCTGGCTGAATTGAGCCCTACTGCCAATTCTGTGATGCACTTTGGTCTAACTCCTCAGGGAAAGCTCGTACTTGAAAATTGAATCTGTTTTTGTGCTTTTCAGACCGTGAAGAGCATGAATATGTGTTTCTTCTACAAATCTGAGCTTTGGGTCAAAAGTTTCCTTTTCTGGCTGAATTGAGCCCTACTGCCAAATCTGAGGTGCACTTTGTACTAACTCTTCCGGAAAAGCTCGTGCTTGAAAATTGAAGGAGTTTTTGTGCTTTTCAGACCGTGAAGCGCATGAATATGTGTTTCTTCTGCAAATCTGAGCTCTGGGTCAAAAGTTTCCTTTTCTGGCTGTATTGAGCCCTACTGCCAATTCTGAGATGCACTTTGGTCTAATTCCTCAGGGAAAGCTCGTTCATGAAAATTGAATCTGTTTTTGTGCTTTTCAGACCGTGAGGAGCATGAAAATATTTTTATTCTGCAAATCTGAGCTCTTTATCAAAAGTTACGTTTTCTCCTAAATTGAGCCCTACTGCCAATTCTGAGATGCACTTAGGTCTAACGCCTCAGGTAAAGCTCGTACTTGAAAATTGAATCTGTTTTTGTGCTTTCAGACCGTGAGGAGCATGAATATGTGTTTCTTCTAGAAATCTGAGCTTCGGGTCAAAAGTTTCCTTTTCTGGCTGAATTGAGCCCTACTGACAAAAACTGAGGTGCACTTTGTACTAACTCTTCCGGAAAGCTCGTGCTTGAAAATTGAAGGAGTTTTTGTGCTTTTCAGACCGTGAAGAGCATGAATATGTGTTTCTTCTGGAAATCTGAGCTCTGTATCAAAAGTTACGTTTTCTGGCTGAATTGAGCCCTACTGCCAATTCTGAGATTCAGTTTGGTCTAACTCCTCAGGTAAAGCTCGTACTTGAAAATTGAACCTGTTTTTGTACTTTTCAGACCGTGAGGAGCATGAATATGTGTTTCTTCTACAAATCTGAGCTTTGGGTCAAAAGTTTCCTTTTCTGGGTGAATTGAGCCCTACTGCCAATTCTGTGATGCACTTTGGTCTAACTCCTCAAGAAAGCTCGTACTTGAAAATTGAACCTGTTTTTGTACTTTTCAGACCGTGAGGAGCATGAATATGTGTTTCTTCTACAAATCTGAGCTTTGGGTCAAAAGTTTCCTTTTCTGGCTGAATTGAGCCCTACTGCCAAATCTGAGGTGCACTTTGTACTAACTCTTCCGGGAAAGCTTGTGCTTGAAAATTGAAGGAGTTTTTGTGCTTTTCAGACCGTGAAGTGCATGAATATGTGTTTCTTCTGGAAATCTGAGCTCTGTATCAAAAGTTACGTTTTCTGGCTGAATTGAGCCCTACTGCCAATTCTGAGATGCACTTTGGTCTAACTCCTCAGGGAAAGCTCGTACTTGAAAATTGAACCTGTTTTTGTACTTTTCAGACCGTGAGGAGCATGAATATGTGTTTCTTCTACAAATCTGAGCTTTGGGTCAAAAATTTCCTTTTCTGGCTGAATTGAGCCCTACTGCCAAATCTGAGGTGCACTTTGTACTAACTCTTCCGGGAAAGCTCGTGCTTTAAAATTGAAGGAGTTTTTGTGCTTTTCAGACCGTGAAGAGCATGAATATGTGTTTCTTCTGGAAATCTGAGCTCTGTATCAAAAGTTACGTTTTCTGGCTGAATTGAGCCCTACTGCCAATTCTGTGATGCACTTTGGTCTAACTCCTCAGGGAAAGCTCGTACTTGAAAATTGAATCTGTTTTTGTGCTTTTCAGACCGTGAAGAGCATGAATATGTGTTTCTTCTACAAATCTGAGCTTTGGGTCAAAAGTTTCCTTTTCTGGCTGAATTGAGCCCTACTGCCAAATCTGAGGTGCACTTTGTACTAACTCTTCCGGAAAAGCTCGTGCTGAAAATTGAAGGAGTTTTTGTGCTTTTCAGACCGTGAAGCGCATGAATATGTGTTTCTTCTGCAAATCTGAGCTCTGGGTCAAAAGTTTCCTTTTCTGGCTGTATTGAGCCCTACTGCCAATTCTGAGATGCACTTTGGTCTAATTCCTCAGGGAAAGCTCGTTCATGAAAATTGAATCTGTTTTTGTGCTTTTCAGACAGTGAGGAGCATGAAAATATTTTTATTCTGCAAATCTGAGCTCTTTATCAAAAGTTACGTTTTCTGGCTGAATTGAGCCCTACTGCCAATTCTGAGATGCACTTTGTCTAACTCCTCAGGTAAAGCTCGTACTTGAAAATTGAATCTGTTTTTGTGCTTTTCAGACCGTGAGGAGCATGAATATGTGTTTCTTCTGCAAATCTGAGCTCTGGGTCAAAAGTTTCCTTTTCTCCTAAATTGAGCCCTACTGCCAATTCTGAGAATGCACTTAGGTCTAACGCCTCAGGTAAAGCTCGTACTTGAAAATTGAATCTGTTTTTGTGCTTTTCAGACCGTGAGGAGCATGAATATGTGTTTCTTCTAGAAATCTGAGCTTCGGGTCAAAAGTTTCCTTTTCTGGCTGAATTGAGCCCTACTGCCAAATCTGAGGTGCACTTTGTACTAACTCTTCCGGGAAAGCTTGTGCTTGAAAATTGAAGGAGTTTTTGTGCTTTTCAGACCGTGAAGAGCATGAATATGTGTTTCTTCTGGAAATCTGAGCTCTGTATCAAAAGTTACGTTTTCTGGCTGAATTGAGCCTACTGCCAATTCTGAGATTCAGTTTGGTCTAACTCCTCAGGTAAAGCTCGTACTTGAAAATTGAACCTGTTTTTGTACTTTTCAGACCGTGAGGAGCATGAATATGTGTTTCTTCTACAAATCTGAGCTTTGGGTCAAAAGTTTCCTTTTCTGGGTGAATTGAGCCCTACTGCCAATTCTGTGATGCACTTTGGTCTAACTCCTCAAGAAAGCTCGTACTTGAAAATTGAACCTGTTTTTGTACTTTTCAGACCGTGAGGAGCATGAATATGTGTTTCTTCTACAAATCTGAGCTTTGGGTCAAAAGTTTCCTTTTCTGGCTGAATTGAGCCCTACTGCCAAATCTGAGGTGCACTTTGTACTAACTCTTCCGGGAAAGCTTGTGCTTGAAAATTGAAGGAGTTTTTGTGCTTTTCAGACCGTGAAGTGCATGAATATGTGTTTCTTCTGGAAATCTGAGCTCTGTATCAAAAGTTACGTTTTCTGGCTGAATTGAGCCCTACTGCCAATTCTGAGATGCACTTTGGTCTAACTCCTCAGGGAAAGCTCGTACTTGAAAATTGAACCTGTTTTTGTACTTTTCAGACCGTGAGGAGCATGAATATGTGTTTCTTCTACAAATCTGAGCTTTGGGTCAAAAATTTCCTTTTCTGGCTGAATTGAGCCCTACTGCCAAATCTGAGGTGCACTTTGTACTAACTCTTCCGGGAAAGCTCGTGCTTTAAAATTGAAGGAGTTTTTGTGCTTTTCAGACCGTGAAGAGCATGAATATGTGTTTCTTCTGGAAATCTGAGCTCTGTATCAAAAGTTACGTTTTCTGGCTGAATTGAGCCCTACTGCCAATTCTGTGATGCACTTTGGTCTAACTCCTCAGGGAAAGCTCGTACTTGAAAATTGAATCTGTTTTTGTGCTTTTCAGACCGTGAAGAGCATGAATATGTGTTTCTTCTACAAATCTGAGCTTTGGGTCAAAAGTTTCCTTTTCTGGCTGAATTGAGCCCTACTGCCAAATCTGAGGTGCACTTTGTACTAACTCTTCCGGAAAAGCTCGTGCTTGAAAATTGAAGGAGTTTTTGTGCTTTTCAGACCGTGAAGCGCATGAATATGTGTTTCTTCTGCAAATCTGAGCTCTGGGTCAAAAGTTTCCTTTTCTGGCTGTATTGAGCCCTACTGCCAATTCTGAGATGCACTTTGGTCTAATTCCTCAGGGAAAGCTCGTTCATGAAAATTGAATCTGTTTTTGTGCTTTTCAGACAGTGAGGAGCATGAAAATATTTTTATTCTGCAAATCTGAGCTCTTTATCAAAAGTTACGTTTTCTGGCTGAATTGAGCCCTACTGCCAATTCTGAGATGCACTTTGGTCTAACTCCTCAGGTAAAGCTCGTACTTGAAAATTGAATCTGTTTTTGTGCTTTTCAGACCGTGAGGAGCATGAATATGTGTTTCTTCTGCAAATCTGAGCTCTGGGTCAAAAGTTTCCTTTTCTCCTAAATTGAGCCCTACTGCCAATTCTGAGATGCACTTAGGTCTAACGCCTCAGGTAAAGCTCGTACTTGAAAATTGAATCTGTTTTTGTGCTTTTCAGACCGTGAGGAGCATGAATATGTGTTTCTTCTAGAAATCTGAGCTTCGGGTCAAAAGTTTCCTTTTCTGGCTGAATTGAGCCCTACTGCCAAATCTGAGGTGCACTTTGTACTAACTCTTCCGGGAAAGCTTGTGCTTGAAAATTGAAGGAGTTTTTGTGCTTTTCAGACCGTGAAGTGCATGAATATGTGTTTCTTCTGGAAATCTGAGCTCTGTATCAAAAGTTACGTTTTCTGGCTGAATTGAGCCCTACTGCCAATTCTGAGATGCACTTTGGTCTAACTCCTCAGGGAAAGCTCGTACTTGAAAATTGAACCTGTTTTTGTACTTTTCAGACCGTGAGGAGCATGAATATGTGTTTCTTCTACAAATCTGAGCTTTGGGTCAAAAATTTCCTTTTCTGGCTGAATTGAGCCCTACTGCCAAATCTGAGGTGCACTTTGTACTAACTCTTCCGGGAAAGCTCGTGCTTTAAAATTGAAGGAGTTTTTGTGCTTTTCAGACCGTGAAGAGCATGAATATGTGTTTCTTCTGGAAATCTGAGCTCTGTATCAAAAGTTACGTTTTCTGGCTGAATTGAGCCCTACTGCCAATTCTGTGATGCACTTTGGTCTAACTCCTCAGGGAAAGCTCGTACTTGAAAATTGAATCTGTTTTTGTGCTTTTCAGACCGTGAAGAGCATGAATATGTGTTTCTTCTACAAATCTGAGCTTTGGGTCAAAAGTTTCCTTTTCTGGCTGAATTGAGCCCTACTGCCAAATCTGAGGTGCACTTTGTACTAACTCTTCCGGAAAAGCTCGTGCTTGAAAATTGAAGGAGTTTTTGTGCTTTTCAGACCGTGAAGCGCATGAATATGTGTTTCTTCTGCAAATCTGAGCTCTGGGTCAAAAGTTTCCTTTTCTGGCTGTATTGAGCCCTACTGCCAATTCTGAGATGCACTTTGGTCTAATTCCTCAGGGAAAGCTCGTTCATGAAAATTGAATCTGTTTTTGTGCTTTTCAGACAGTGAGGAGCATGAAAATATTTTTATTCTGCAAATCTGAGCTCTTTATCAAAAGTTACGTTTTCTGGCTGAATTGAGCCCTACTGCCAATTCTGAGATGCACTTTGGTCTAACTCCTCAGGTAAAGCTCGTACTTGAAAATTGAATCTGTTTTTGTGCTTTTCAGACCGTGAGGAGCATGAATATGTGTTTCTTCTGCAAATCTGAGCTCTGGGTCAAAAGTTTCCTTTTCTCCTAAATTGAGCCCTACGCCAATTCTGAGATGCACTTAGGTCTAACGCCTCAGGTAAAGCTCGTACTTGAAAATTGAATCTGTTTTTGTGCTTTTCAGACCGTGAGGAGCATGAATATGTGTTTCTTCTAGAAATCTGAGCTTCGGGTCAAAAGTTTCCTTTTCTGGCTGAATTGAGCCCTACTGACAAAACTGAGGTGCACTTTGTACTAACTCTTCCGGGAAAGCTCGTGCTTGAAAATTGAAGGAGTTTTTGTGCTTTTCAGACCGTGAAGAGCATGAATATGTGTTTCTTCTGGAAATCTGAGCTCTGTATCAAAAGTTACGTTTTCTGGCTGAATTGAGCCCTACTGCCAATTCTGAGATTCAGTTTGGTCTAACTCCTCAGGTAAAGCTCGTACTTGAAAATTGAACCTGTTTTTGTACTTTTCAGACCGTGAGGAGCATGAATATGTGTTTCTTCTACAAATCTGAGCTTTGGGTCAAAAGTTTCCTTTTCTGGGTGAATTGAGCCCTACTGCCAAATCTGAGGTGCACTTTGTACTAACTCTTCCGGGAAAGCTCATGCTTGAAAATTGAAGGAGTTTTTGTGCTTTTCAGACCGTGAAGAGCATGAATATGTGTTTCTTCTGGAAATCTGAGCTCTGTATCAAAAGTTACGTTTTCTGGCTGAATTGAGCCCTACTGCCAATTCTGTGATGCACTTTGGTCTAACTCCTCAGGGAAAGCTCGTACTTGAAAATTGAATCTGTTTTTGTTCTTTTCAGACCGTGAAGAGCATGAATATGTGTTTCTTCTACAAATCTGAGCTTTGGGTCAAAAGTTTCCTTTTCTGGCTGAATTGAGCCCTACTGCCAAATCTGAGGTGCACTTTGTACTAACTCTTCCGGAAAAGCTCGTGCTTGAAAATTGAAGGAGTTTTTGTGCTTTTTCAGACCGTGAAGCGCATGAATATGTGTTTCTTCTGCAAATCTGAGCTCTGGGTCAAAAGTTTCCTTTTCTGGCTGTATTGAGCCCTACTGCCAATTCTGAGATGCACTTTGGTCTAATTCCTCAGGGAAAGCTCGTTCATGAAAATTGAATCTGTTTTTGTGCTTTTCAGACAGTGAGGAGCATGAAAATATTTTTATTCTGCAAATCTGAGCTCTTTATCAAAAGTTACGTTTTCTGGCTGAATTGAGCCCTACTGCCAATTCTGAGATGCACTTTGGTCTAACTCCTCAGGTAAAGCTCGTACTTGAAAATTGAATCTGTTTTTGTGCTTTTCAGACCGTGAGGAGCATGAATATGTGTTTCTTCTGCAAATCTGAGCTCTGGGTCAAAAGTTTCCTTTTCTCCTAAATTGAGCCCTACTGCCAATTCTGAGATGCACTTAGGTCTAACGCCTCAGGTAAAGCTCGTACTTGAAAATTGAATCTGTTTTTGTGCTTTTCAGACCGTGAGGAGCATGAATATGTGTTTCTTCTAGAAATCTGAGCTTCGGGTCAAAAATTTCCTTTTCTGGCTGAATTGAGCCCTACTGCCAAATCTGAGGTGCACTTTGTACTAACTCTTCCGGGAAAGCTCGTGCTTTAAAATTGAAGGAGTTTTTGTGCCTTTTCAGACCGTGAAGAGCATGAATATGTGTTTCTTCTGGAAATCTGAGCTCTGTATCAAAAGCTACGTTTTCTGGCTGAATTGAGCCCTACTGCCAATTCTGTGATGCACTTTGGTCTAACTCCTCAGGGAAAGCTCGTACTTGAAAATTGAATCTGTTTTTGTGCTTTTCAGACCGTGAAGAGCATGAATATGTGTTTCTTCTACAAATCTGAGCTTTGGGTCAAAAGTTTCCTTTTCTGGCTGAATTGAGCCCTACTGCCAAATCTGAGGTGCACTTTGTACTAACTCTTCCGGAAAAGCTCGTGCTTGAAAATTGAAGGAGTTTTTGTGCTTTTCAGACCGTGAAGCGCATGAATATGTGTTTCTTCTGCAAATCTGAGCTCTGGGTCAAAAGTTTCCTTTTCTGGCTGTATTGAGCCCTACTGCCAATTCTGAGATGCACTTTGGTCTAATTCCTCAGGGAAAGCTCGTTCATGAAAATTGAATCTGTTTTTGTGCTTTTCAGACAGTGAGGAGCATGAAAATATTTTTATTCTGCAAATCTGAGCTCTTTATCAAATGTTACGTTTTCTGGCTGAATTGAGCCCTACTGCCAATTCTGAGATGCACTTTGGTCTAACTCCTCAGGTAAAGCTCGTACTTGAAAATTGAATCTGTTTTTGTGCTTTTCAGACCGTGAGGAGCATGAATATGTGTTTCTTCTGCAAATCTGAGCTCTGGGTCAAAAGTTTCCTTTTCTCCTAAATTGAGCCCTACGCCAATTCTGAGATGCACTTAGGTCTAACGCCTCAGGTAAAGCTCGTACTTGAAAATTGAATCTGTTTTTGTGCTTTTCAGACCGTGAGGAGCATGAATATGTGTTTCTTCTAGAAATCTGAGCTTCGGGTCAAAAGTTTCCTTTTCTGGCTGAATTGAGCCCTACTGACAAAACTGAGGTGCACTTTGTACTAACTCTTCCGGGAAAGCTCGTGCTTGAAAATTGAAGGAGTTTTTGTGCTTTTCAGACCGTGAAGAGCATGAATATGTGTTTCTTCTGGAAATCTGAGCTCTGTATCAAAAGTTACGTTTTCTGGCTGAATTGAGCCCTACTGCCAATTCTGAGATTCAGTTTGGTCTAACTCCTCAGGTAAAGCTCGTACTTGAAAATTGAACCTGTTTTTTGTACTTTTCAGACCGTGAGGAGCATGAATATGTGTTTCTTCTACAAATCTGAGCTTTGGGTCAAAAGTTTCCTTTTCTGGGTGAATTGAGCCCTACTGCCAAATCTGAGGTGCACTTTGTACTAACTCTTCCGGGAAAGCTCATGCTTGAAAATTGAAGGAGTTTTTGTGCTTTTCAGACCGTGAAGAGCATGAATATGTGTTTCTTCTCCAAATCTGAGCTCTGGGGTCAAAAGTTTCCTTTTCTGGCTGTATTGATCCCTACTGCCAATTCTGAGATGCACTTTGGTCTAATTCCTCAGGGAAAGCTCGTTCATGAAAATTGAATCTGTTTTTGTGCTTTTCAGACCGTGAGGAATATGAATATATTTGTCTTCTGCAAATCTGAGCTCTTTATCAAAAGTTACGTTTTCTGCTGAATTGAGCCCTACTG
The DNA here is from genome assembly GCF_029215685.1 of Pituophis catenifer annectens. Classification (NCBI taxonomy): domain Eukaryota; kingdom Metazoa; phylum Chordata; class Lepidosauria; order Squamata; family Colubridae; genus Pituophis; species Pituophis catenifer. Next base: position 36,708 of record NW_027257031.1, on the reverse strand, counting down.
CCAATTCTGAGATGCACTTTGGTCTAACTCCTCAGGTAAAGCTCGTACTTGAAAATTGAATCTGTTTTTGTGCTTTTCAGACCGTGAGGAGCATGAATATGTGTCTCTTCTACAAATCTGAGCTTTGGGTCAAAAGTTTCCTTTTCTGGCTGAATTAAGCCCCACTGCCAATTCTGAGATGAACTTTGCTCTAACTCTTCAGAGAAAGCTCGTACTTGAAAATTGAATCTGTTTTTGTGCTTTTCAGACCATGAGGAGCATGAATATGCATTTCTTCTGCAAATCTGAGCTCTGTATCAAACGTTACGTTTTCTGGCTGAATTGAGCCCTACTGCCAATTCTGAGATGCAGTTTGGTCTAACTCCTCAGGGAAAGCTCATACTTGAAAATTGAATCTGTTTTTGTGCTTTTCAGACCGTGAGGAGCATGAATATGTGTTTCTTCTGCTAATCTGAGCTCTGGGTCAAAAATTTCCTTTTCTGGCTGAATTGAGCCCTACTGCCAATTCTGAGATGCACTTTAGTCTAACTCCTCAGGGAAAGCTCGTACATGAAAATTGAACCTGTTTTTGTGCTTTTCAGACCGTGAGGAGCATGAATATGTTTTTCTTCTGCAAATCTTAGCTCTGGGTCAAAAGTTTCCTTTTCTCCTGAATTGAGCCCTACTGCCAATTCTGAGATGCACTTAGGTCTAACTCCTCAGGGAAAGCTCATACTTTAAAATTGAACCTGTTTTTGTGCTTTTCAGACCGTGAGGAGCATGAATATGAGTTTCTTCTGCAAATCTGAGCTCTGGGTCAAAAGTTTCCTTTTCTCCTGAATTGAGCCCTACCGCCAATTCTGAGATGCACTTAGGTCTAACGCCTCAGGTAAAGCTCGTACTTGAAAATTGAATCTGTTTTTGTGCTTTTCAGACCGTGAGGAGCATGAATATGTGTTTCTTCTACAAATCTGAGCTTTGGGTCAAAAGTTTCCTTTTCTGGCTGAATTGAGCCCTACTGACAAAACTGAGGTGCACTTTGTACTAACTCTTCTGGGAAAGCTCGTGCTTGAAAATTGAAGGAGTTTTTGTGCTTTTCAGACCGTGAAGAGCATGAATATGTGTTTCTTCTGGAAATCTGAGCTCTGTATCAAAAGTTACGTTTTCTGGCTGAATTGAGCCCTACTGCCAATTGTGAGATTCAGTTTGGTCTAACTCCTCAGGGAAAGCTCGTACTTGAAAATTGAACCTGTTTTTGTACTTTTCAGACCGTGAGGAGCATGAATATGTGTTTCTTGCTACAAATCTGAGCTTTGGGTCAAAAGTTTCCTTTTCTGGCTGAATTGAGCCCTAATGCCAAATCTGAGGTGCACTTTGTACTAACTCTTCCGGAAAGCTCGTGCTTGAAAATTGAAGGAGTTTTTGTGCTTTTCAGACCGTGAAGAGCATGAATATGTGTTTCTTCTGCAAATCTGAGCTCTGTATCAAAAGTTACGTTTTCTGGCTGAATTGAGCCCTACTGCCAATTCTGTGATGCACTTTGGTCTAACTCCTCAGGGAAAGCTCGTACTTGAAAATTGAATCTGTTTTTGTGCTTTTCAGACCGTGAGGAGCATGAATATGTGTTTCTTCTACAAATCTGAGCTCTGTATCAAACGTTACGTTTTCTGCCTGAATTGAGCCCTACTGCCAATTCTGAGATGCACTTTGGTCTAACTCCTCAGGGAAAGCTCGTACTTGAAAATTGAACCTGTTTTTGTACTTTTCAGACCGTGAGGAGCATGAATATGTGTTTCTTCTACAAATCTGAGCTTTGGGTCAAAAGTTTCCTTTTCTGGCTGAATTGAGCCCTACTGCCAAATCTGAGGTGCACTTTGTACTAACACTTCCGGGAAAGCTCGTGCTTTAAAATTGAATCTGTTTTTGTGCTTTTCAGACCGTGAGGAGCATGAATATATTTTTCTTCTGCAAATCTGAGCTCTTTATCAAAAGTTACGTTTTCGGGCTGAATTGAGCCCTACTGCCAATTCTGAGATGCACTTTGGTCTAACTCCTCAGGTAAAGCTCGTACTTGAAAATTGAATCTGTTTTTGTGCTTTTCAGACCGTGAGGAGCATGAATATGTGTTTCTTCTACAAATCTGAGCTTTGGGTCAAAAGTTTCCTTTTCTGGCTGAATTGAGCCCTACTGCCAATTCTGTGATGCACTTTGGTCTAACTCCTCAGGGAAAGCACGTACTTGAAAATTGAATCTGTTTTTGTGCTTTTCAGACCGTGAGGAGCATGAATATGTGTTTTTTCTACAAATCTGAGCTTTGGGTCAAAAGTTTCCTTTTCTGGCTGAATTGAGCCCTACTGCCAAATATGAGGTGCACTTTGTACTAACTCTTCCGGGAAAGCTCGTGCTTGAAAATTGAATCTGTTTTTGTGCTTTTCAGACCGTGAGGAACATGAATATGTGTTTCTTCTACAAATCTGAGCTTTGGGTCAAAAGTTTCCTTTTCTGGCTGAATTGAGCCCTACTGCCAAATCTGAGGTGCACTTTGTACTAACTCTTCCGGGAAAGCTCGTGCTTGAAAATTGAAGGAGTTTTTGTGCTTTTCAGACCGTGAAGAGCATGAATATGTGTTTCTTCTGCAAATCTGAGCTCTGGGTCAAAAGTTTCCTTTTCTGGCTGTATTGAGCCCTACTGCCAATTCTGAGATGCACTTTGGTCTAATTCCTCAGGGAAAGCTCGTTCATGAAAATTGAATCTGTTTTTGTGCTTTTCAGACCGTGAGGAGCATGAATATGTTTTTCTTCTGCAAATCTGAGCTCTTTATCAAAAGTTACGTTTTCTGCTGAATTGAGCCCTACTGCCAATTCTGAGATGCACTTTGGTCTAACTCCTCAGGTAAAGCTCGTACTTGAAAATTGAATCTGTTTTTGTGCTTTTCAGACCGTGAGGAGCATGAATATGTGTTTCTTCTACAAATCTGAGCTTTGGGTCAAAAGTTTCCTTTTCTGGCTGAATTGAGCCCTACTGCCAATTCTGAGATGAACTTTGCTCTAACTCCTCAGAGAAAGCTCGTACTTGAAAATTGAATCTGTTTTTGTGCTTTTCAGACCGTGAGGAGCAAGAATATGCATTTCTTCTGCAAATCTGAGCTCTGTATCAAACGTTACGTTTTCTGGCTGAATTGAGCCCTACTGCCAATTCTGAGATGTAGTTTGGTCTAACTCCTCAGGGAAAGCTCATACTTGAAAATTGAATCTGTTTTTGTGCTTTTCAGACCGTGAGGAGCATGAATATGTGTTTCTTCTACAAATCTGAGCTTTGGGTCAAAAGTTTCCTTTTCTGGCTGAATTGAGCCCTACTGCCAAATCTGAGGTGCACTTTGTACTAACTCTTCCGGGAAAGCTCGTGCTTGAAAATTGAAGGAGTTTTTGTGCTTTTCACACCGTGAAGAGCATGAATATGTGTTTCTTCTGCAAATCTGAGCTCTGTATCAAACGTTACGTTTTCTGGCTGAATTGAGCCCTAGTGCCAATTCTGAGATGCAGTTTGGTCTAACTCCTCAGGGAAAGCTCATACTTGAAAATTGAATCTGTTTTTGTGCTTTTCAGACCGTGAGGAGCATGAATATGTGTTTCTTCTGCTAATCTGAGCTCTGGGTCAAAAGTTTCCTTTTCTGGCTGAATTGAGCCCTACTGCCAATTGTGAGATGCACTTTAGTCTAACTCCTCAGGGAAAGCTCGTACATGAAAATTGAATCTGTTTTTGTGCTTTTCAGACCGTGAGGAGCATGAATATGTGTTTCTTCTGCAAATCTTAGCTCTGGGTCAAAAGTTTCCTTTTCTGGCTGAATTGAGCCCCTACTGCCAAATCTGAGGTGCACTTTGTACTAACACTTCCGGGAAAGCTCGTGCTTTAAAATTGAATCTGTTTTTGTGCTTTTCAGACCGTGAGGAGCATGAATATGTGTTTCTTCTGCTAATCTGAGCTCTGGGTCAAAAGTTTCCTTTTCTGGCTGAATTGAGCCCTACTGCCAATTCTGAGATGCACTTTGGTCTAACTCCTCAGGTAAAGCTCGTACTTGAAAATTGAATCTGTTTTTGTGCTTTTCAGACCGTGAGGAGCATGAATATGTGTTTCTTCTACAAATCTGAGCTTTGGGTCAAAAGTTTCCTTTTCTGGCTGAATTGAGCCCTACTGCCAATTCTGTGATGCACTTTGGTCTAACTCCTCAGGGAAAGCACGTACTTGAAAATTGAATCTGTTTTTGTGCTTTTCAGACCGTGAGGAGCATGAATATGTGTTTCTTCTACAAATCTGAGCTTTGGGTCAAAAGTTTCCTTTTCTGGCTGAATTGAGCCCTACTGCCAAATATGAGGTGCACTTTGTACTAACTCTTCCGGGAAAGCTCGTGCTTGAAAATTGAATCTGTTTTTGTGCTTTTCAGACCGTGAGGAACATGAATATGTGTTTCTTCTACAAATCTGAGCTTTGGGTCAAAAGTTTCCTTTTCTGGCTGAATTGAGCCCTACTGCCAAATCTGAGGTGCACTTTGTACTAACTCTTCCGGGAAAGCTCGTGCTTGAAAATTGAAGGAGTTTTTGTGCTTTTCAGACCGTGAAGAGCATGAATATGTGTTTCTTCTGCAAATCTGAGCTCTGGGTCAAAAGTTTCCTTTTCTGGCTGTATTGAGCCCTACTGCCAATTCTGAGATGCACTTTGGTCTAATTCCTCAGGGAAAGCTCGTTCATGAAAATTGAATCTGTTTTTGTGCTTTTCAGACCGTGAGGAGCATGAATATGTTTTTCTTCTGCAAATCTGAGCTCTTTATCAAAAGTTACGTTTTCTGCTGAATTGAGCCCTACTGCCAATTCTGAGATGCACTTTGGTCTAACTCCTCAGGTAAAGCTCGTACTTGAAAATTGAATCTGTTTTTGTGCTTTTCAGACCGTGAGGAGCATGAATATGTGTTTCTTCTACAAATCTGAGCTTTGGGTCAAAAGTTTCCTTTTCTGGCTGAATTGAGCCCTACTGCCAATTCTGAGATGTAGTTTGGTCTAACTCCTCAGGGAAAGCTCATACTTGAAAATTGAATCTGTTTTTGTGCTTTTCAGACCGTGAGGAGCATGAATATGTGTTTCTTCTACAAATCTGAGCTTTGGGTCAAAAGTTTCCTTTTCTGGCTGAATTGAGCCCTACTGCCAAATCTGAGGTGCACTTTGTACTAACTCTTCCGGGAAAGCTCGTGCTTGAAAATTGAAGGAGTTTTTGTGCTTTTCACACCGTGAAGAGCATGAATATGTGTTTCTTCTGCAAATCTGAGCTCTGTATCAAACGTTACGTTTTCTGGCTGAATTGAGCCCTAGTGCCAATTCTGAGATGCAGTTTGGTCTAACTCCTCAGGGAAAGCTCATACTTGAAAATTGAATCTGTTTTTGTGCTTTTCAGACCGTGAGGAGCATGAATATGTGTTTCTTCTGCTAATCTGAGCTCTGGGTCAAAAGTTTCCTTTTCTGGCTGAATTGAGCCCTACTGCCAATTCTGAGATGCACTTTAGTCTAACTCCTCAGGGAAAGCTCGTACATGAAAATTGAATCTGTTTTTGTGCTTTTCAGACCGTGAGGAGCATGAATATGTGTTTCTTCTGCAAATCTTAGCTCTGGGTCAAAAGTTTCCTTTTCTGGCTGAATTGAGCCCTACTGCCAAATCTGAGGTGCACTTTGTACTAACACTTCCGGGAAAGCTCGTGCTTTAAAATTGAATCTGTTTTTGTGCTTTTCAGACCGTGAGGAGCATGAATATGTGTTTCTTCTGGTAATCTGAGCTCTGGGTCAAAAGTTTCCTTTTCTGGCTGAATTGAGCCCTACTGCCAATTCTGAGATGCACTTTGGTCTAACTCCTCAGGTAAAGCTCGTACTTGAAAATTGAATCTGTTTTTGTGCTTTTCAGACCGTGAGGAGCATGAATATGTGTTTCTTCTACAAATCTGAGCTTTGGGTCAAAAGTTTCCTTTTCTGGCTGAATTGAGCCCTACTGCCAATTCTGTGATGCACTTTGGTCTAACTCCTCAGGGAAAGCACGTACTTGAAAATTGAATCTGTTTTTGTGCTTTTCAGACCGTGAGGAGCATGAATATGTGTTTCTTCTACAAATCTGAGCTTTGGGTCAAAAGTTTCCTTTTCTGGCTGAATTGAGCCCTACTGCCAAATATGAGGTGCACTTTGTACTAACTCTTCCGGGAAAGCTCGTGCTTGAAAATTGAATCTGTTTTTGTGCTTTTCAGACCGTGAGGAACATGAATATGTGTTTCTTCTACAAATCTGAGCTTTGGGTCAAAAGTTTCCTTTTCTGGCTGAATTGAGCCCTACTGCCAAATCTGAGGTGCACTTTGTACTAACTCTTCCGGGAAAGCTCGTGCTTGAAAATTGAAGGAGTTTTTGTGCTTTTCAGACCGTGAAGAGCATGAATATGTGTTTCTTCTGCAAATCTGAGCTCTGGGTCAAAAGTTTCCTTTTCTGGCTGTATTGAGCCCTACTGCCAATTCTGAGATGCACTTTGGTCTAATTCCTCAGGGAAAGCTCGTTCATGAAAATTGAATCTGTTTTTGTGCTTTTCAGACCGTGAGGAGCATGAATATGTTTTTCTTCTGCAAATCTGAGCTCTTTATCAAAAGTTACGTTTTCTGCTGAATTGAGCCCTACTGCCAATTCTGAGATGCACTTTGGTCTAACTCCTCAGGTAAAGCTCGTACTTGAAAATTGAATCTGTTTTTGTGCTTTTCAGACCGTGAGGAGCATGAATATGTGTTTCTTCTACAAATCTGAGCTTTGGGTCAAAAGTTTCCTTTTCTGGCTGAATTGAGCCCTACTGCCAATTCTGAGATGAACTTTGCTCTAACTCCTCAGAGAAAGCTCGTACTTGAAAATTGAATCTGTTTTTGTGCTTTTCAGACCGTGAGGAGCATGAATATGCATTTCTTCTGCAAATCTGAGCTCTGTATCAAACGTTACGTTTTCTGGCTGAATTGAGCCCTACTGCCAATTCTGAGATGTAGTTTGGTCTAACTCCTCAGGGAAAGCTCATACTTGAAAATTGAATCTGTTTTTGTGCTTTTCAGACCGTGAGGAGCATGAATATGTGTTTCTTCTACAAATCTGAGCTTTGGGTCAAAAGTTTCCTTTTCTGGCTGAATTGAGCCCTACTGCCAAATCTGAGGTGCACTTTGTACTAACTCTTCCGGGAAAGCTCGTGCTTGAAAATTGAAGGAGTTTTTGTGCTTTTCACACCGTGAAGAGCATGAATATGTGTTTCTTCTGCAAATCTGAGCTCTGTATCAAACGTTACGTTTTCTGGCTGAATTGAGCCCTAGTGCCAATTCTGAGATGCAGTTTGGTCTAACTCCTCAGGGAAAGCTCATACTTGAAAATTGAATCTGTTTTTGTGCTTTTCAGACCGTGAGGAGCATGAATATGTGTTTCTTCTGCTAATCTGAGCTCTGGGTCAAAAGTTTCCTTTTCTGGCTGAATTGAGCCCTACTGCCAATTCTGAGATGCACTTTAGTCTAACTCCTCAGGGAAAGCTCGTACATGAAAATTGAATCTGTTTTTGTGCTTTTCAGACCGTGAGGAGCATGAATATGTGTTTCTTCTGCAAATCTTAGCTCTGGGTCAAAAGTTTCCTTTTCTCCTGAATTGAGCCCTACTGCCAATTCTGAGATGCACTTAGGTCTAACTCTTCAGGGAAAGCTCATACTTTAAAATTGAACCGGTTTTTGTGCTTTTCAGACCGTGAGGAGCATGAATATGTGTTTCTTCTGCAAATCTGAGCTCTGGGTCAAAAGTTTCCTTTTCTCCTGAATTGAGCCCTACCGCCAATTCTGAGATGCACTTAGGTCTAACGCCTCAGGTAAAGCTCGTACTTGAAAATTGAATCTGTTTTTGTGCTTTTCAGACCGTGAGGAGCATGAATATGTGTTTCTTCTACAAATCTGAGCTTTGGGTCAAAAGTTTCCTTTTCTGGCTGAATTGAGCCCTACTGACAAAACTGAGGTGCACTTTGTACTAACTCTTCCGGAAAAGCTCGTGCTTGAAAATTGAAGGAGTTTTTGTGCTTTTCAGACCGTGAAGAGCATGAATATATGTTTCTTCTGGAAATCTGAGCTCTGTATCAAAAGTTACGTTTTCTGGCTGAATTGAGCCCTACTGCCAATTCTGTGATGCACTTTGGTCTAACTCCTCAGGGAAAGCTCGTACTTGAAAATTGAATCTGTTTTTGTGCTTTTCAGACCGTGAAGAGCATGAATATGTGTTTCTTCTACAAATCTGAGCTTTGGGTCAAAAGTTTCCTTTTCTGGCTGAATTGAGCCCTACTGCCAAATCTGAGGTGCACTTTGTACTAACTCTTCCGGAAAAGCTCGTGCTTGAAAATTGAAGGAGTTTTTGTGCTTTTCAGACCGTGAAGCGCATGAATATGTGTTTCTTCTGCAAATCTGAGCTCTGGGTCAAAAGTTTCCTTTTCTGGCTGTATTGAGCCCTACTGCCAATTCTGAGATGCACTTTGGTCTAATTCCTCAGGGAAAGCTCGTTCATGAAAATTGAATCTGTTTTTGTGCTTTTCAGACCGTGAGGAGCATGAAAATATTTTTATTCTGCAAATCTGAGCTCTTTATCAAAAGTTACGTTTTCTGGCTGAATTGAGCCCTACTGCCAATTCTGAGATGCACTTTGGTCCAACTCCTCAGGTAAAGCTCGTACTTGAAAATTGAATCTGTTATTGTGCTTTTCAGACCGTGAGGAGCATGAATATGTGTTTCTTCTGCAAATCTGAGCTCTGGGTCAAAAGTTTCCTTTTCCCCTAAATTGAGCCCTACTGCCAATTCTGAGATGCACTTAGGTCTAACGCCTCAGGTAAAGCTCGTACTTGAAAATTGAATCTGTTTTTGTGCTTTTCAGACCGTGAGGAGCATGAATATGTGTTTCTTCTAGAAATCTGAGCTTCGGGTCAAAAGTTTCCTTTTCTGGCTGAATTGAGCCCTACTGACAAAACTGAGGTGCACTTTGTACTAACTCTTCCGGGAAAGCTCGTGCTTGAAAATTGAAGGAGTTTTTGTGCTTTTCAGACCGTGAAGAGCATGAATATGTGTTTCTTCTGGAAATCTGAGCTCTGTATCAAAAGTTACGTTTTCTGGCTGAATTGAGCCCTACTGCCAATTCTGAGATTCAGTTTGGTCTAACTCCTCAGGTAAAGCTCGTAGTTGAAAATTGAACCTGTTTTTGTACTTTTCAGACCGTGAGGAGCATGAATATGTGTTTCTTCTACAAATCTGAGCTTTGGGTCAAAAGTTTCCTTTTCTGGCTGAATTGAGCCCTACTGCCAAATCTGAGGTGCACTTTGTACTAACTCTTCCGGGAAAGCTCGTGCTTGAAAATTGAAGGAGTTTTTGTGCTTTTCAGACCGTGAAGAGCATGAATATGTGTTTCTTCTGCAAATCTGAGCTCTTTATCAAAAGTTACGTTTTCTGGCTGAATTGAGCCCTACTGCCAATTCTGAGATGCACTTTGGTCTAACTCCTCAGGTAAAGCTCGTACTTGAAAATTGAATCTGTTTTTGTGCTTTTCAGACCGTGAGGAGCATGAATATGTGTTTCTTCTACAAATCTGAGCTTTGGGTCAAAAGTTTCCTTTTCTGGCTGAATTGAGCCCTACTGCCAATTCTGTGATGCACTTTGGTCTAACTCCTCAGGGAAAGCACGTACTTGAAAATTGAATCTGTTTTTGTGCTTTTCAGACCATGAGGAGCATGAATATGTGTTTCTTCTACAAATCTGAGCTCTGTATCAAAAGTTACGTTTTCTGGCTGAATTGAGCCCTACTGCCAATTCTGTGATGCACTTTGGTCTAACTCCTCAGGGAAAGCTCGTACTTGAAAATTGAATCTGTTTTTGTGCTTTTCAGACCGTGAAGAGCATGAATATGTGTTTCTTCTACAAATCTGAGCTTTGGGTCAAAAGTTTCCTTTTCTGGCTGAATTGAGCCCTACTGCCAAATCTGAGGTGCACTTTGTACTAACTCTTCCGGAAAAGCTCGTGCTTGAAAATTGAAGGAGTTTTTGTGCTTTTCAGACCGTGAAGCGCATGAATATGTGTTTCTTCTGCAAATCTGAGCTCTGGGTCAAAAGTTTCCTTTTCTGGCTGTATTGAGCCCTACTGCCAATTCTGAGATGCACTTTGGTCTAATTCCTCAGGGAAAGCTCGTTCATGAAAATTGAATCTGTTTTTGTGCTTTTCAGACAGTGAGGAGCATGAAAATATTTTTATTCTGCAAATCTGAGCTCTTTATCAAAAGTTACGTTTTCTGGCTGAATTGAGCCCTACTGCCAATTCTGAGATGCACTTTGGTCTAACTCCTCAGGTAAAGCTCGTACTTGAAAATTGAATCTGTTTTTGTGCTTTTCAGACCGTGAGGAGCATGAATATGTGTTTCTTCTGCAAATCTGAGCTCTGGGTCAAAAGTTTCCTTTTCTCCTAAATTGAGCCCTACTGCCAATTCTGAGATGCACTTAGGTCTAACGCCTCAGGTAAAGCTCGTACTTGAAAATTGAATCTGTTTTTGTGCTTTTCAGACCGTGAGGAGCATGAATATGTGTTTCTTCTAGAAATCTGAGCTTCGGGTCAAAAGTTTCCTTTTCTGGCTGAATTGAGCCCTACTGCCAAATCTGAGGTGCACTTTGTACTAACTCTTCCGGGAAAGCTTGTGCTTGAAAATTGAAGGAGTTTTTGTGCTTTTCAGACCGTGAAGTGCATGAATATGTGTTTCTTCTGGAAATCTGAGCTCTGTATCAAAAGTTACGTTTTCTGGCTGAATTGAGCCCTACTGCCAATTTTGAGATGCACTTTGGTCTAACTCCTCAGGGAAAGCTCGTACTTGAAAATTGAACCTGTTTTTGTACTTTTCAGACCGTGAGGAGCATGAATATGTGTTTCTTCTACAAATCTGAGCTTTGGGTCAAAAATTTCCTTTTCTGGCTGAATTGAGCCCTACTGCCAAATCTGAGGTGCACTTTGTACTAACTCTTCCGGGAAAGCTCGTGCTTTAAAATTGAAGGAGTTTTTGTGCTTTTCAGACCGTGAAGAGCATGAATATGTGTTTCTTCTGGAAATCTGAGCTCTGTATCAAAAGTTACGTTTTCTGGCTGAATTGAGCCCTACTGCCAATTCTGTGATGCACTTTGGTCTAACTCCTCAGGGAAAGCTCGTACTTGAAAATTGAATCTGTTTTTGTGCTTTTCAGACCGTGAAGAGCATGAATATGTGTTTCTTCTACAAATCTGAGCTTTGGGTCAAAAGTTTCCTTTTCTGGCTGAATTGAGCCCTACTGCCAAATCTGAGGTGCACTTTGTACTAACTCTTCCGGAAAAGCTCGTGCTTGAAAATTGAAGGAGTTTTTGTGCTTTTCAGACCGTGAAGCGCATGAATATGTGTTTCTTCTGCAAATCTGAGCTCTGGGTCAAAAGTTTCCTTTTCTGGCTGTATTGAGCCCTACTGCCAATTCTGAGATGCACTTTGGTCTAATTCCTCAGGGAAAGCTCGTTCATGAAAATTGAATCTGTTTTTGTGCTTTTCAGACAGTGAGGAGCATGAAAATATTTTTATTCTGCAAATCTGAGCTCTTTATCAAAAGTTACGTTTTCTGGCTGAATTGAGCCCTACTGCCAATTCTGAGATGCACTTTGGTCTAACTCCTCAGGTAAAGCTCGTACTTGAAAATTGAATCTGTTTTTGTGCTTTTCAGACCGTGAGGAGCATGAATATGTGTTTCTTCTGCAAATCTGAGCTCTGGGTCAAAAGTTTCCTTTTCTCCTAAATTGAGCCCTACGCCAATTCTGAGATGCACTTAGGTCTAACGCCTCAGGTAAAGCTCGTACTTGAAAATTGAATCTGTTTTTGTGCTTTTCAGACCGTGAGGAGCATGAATATGTGTTTCTTCTAGAAATCTGAGCTTCGGGTCAAAAGTTTCCTTTTCTGGCTGAATTGAGCCCTACTGACAAAACTGAGGTGCACTTTGTACTAACTCTTCCGGGAAAGCTCGTGCTTTAAAATTGAAGGAGTTTTTGTGCTTTTCAGACCGTGAAGAGCATGAATATGTGTTTCTTCTGGAAATCTGAGCTCTGTATCAAAAGTTACGTTTTCTGGCTGAATTGAGCCCTACTGCCAATTCTGAGATTCAGTTTGGTCTAACTCCTCAGGTAAAGCTCGTACTTGAAAATTGAACCTGTTTTTGTACTTTTCAGACCGTGAGGAGCATGAATATGTGTTTCTTCTACAAATCTGAGCTTTGGGTCAAAAGTTTCCTTTTCTGGGTGAATTGAGCCCTACTGCCAAATCTGAGGTGCACTTTGTACTAACTCTTCCGGGAAAGCTCATGCTTGAAAATTGAAGGAGTTTTTGTGCTTTTCAGACCGTGAAGAGCATGAATATGTGTTTCTTCTCCAAATCTGAGCTCTGGGTCAAAAGTTTCCTTTTCTGGCTGTATTGATCCCTACTGCCAATTCTGAGATGCACTTTGGTCTAATTCCTCAGGGAAAGCTCGTTCATGAAAATTGAATCTGTTTTTGTGCTTTTCAGACCGTGAGGAATATGAATATATTTGTCTTCTGCAAATCTGAGCTCTTTATCAAAAGTTACGTTTTCTGCTGAATTGAGCCCTACTGCCAATTCTGAGATGCACTTTGGTCTAACTCCTCAGGTAAAGCTCGTACTTGAAAATTGAATCTGTTTTTGTGCTTTTCAGACCGTGAGGAGCATGAATATGTGTCTCTTCTACAAATCTGAGCTTTGGGTCAAAAGTTTCCTTTTCTGGCTGAATTAAGCCCCACTGCCAATTCTGAGATGAACTTTGCTCTAACTCTTCAGAGAAAGCTCGTACTTGAAAATTGAATCTGTTTTTGTGCTTTTCAGACCATGAGGAGCATGAATATGCATTTCTTCTGCAAATCTGAGCTCTGTATCAAACGTTACGTTTTCTGGCTGAATTGAGCCCTACTGCCAATTCTGAGATGCAGTTTGGTCTAACTCCTCAGGGAAAGCTCATACTTGAAAATTGAATCTGTTTTTGTGCTTTTCAGACCGTGAGGAGCATGAATATGTGTTTCTTCTGCTAATCTGAGCTCTGGGTCAAAAATTTCCTTTTCTGGCTGAATTGAGCCCTACTGCCAATTCTGAGATGCACTTTAGTCTAACTCCTCAGGGAAAGCTCGTACATGAAAATTGAACCTGTTTTTGTGCTTTTCAGACCGTGAGGAGCATGAATATGTTTTTCTTCTGCAAATCTTAGCTCTGGGTCAAAAGTTTCCTTTTCTCCTGAATTGAGCCCTACTGCCAATTCTGAGATGCACTTAGGTCTAACTCCTCAGGGAAAGCTCATACTTTAAAATTGAACCTGTTTTTGTGCTTTTCAGACCGTGAGGAGCATGAATATGAGTTTCTTCTGCAAATCTGAGCTCTGGGTCAAAAGTTTCCTTTTCTCCTGAATTGAGCCCTACCGCCAATTCTGAGATGCACTTAGGTCTAACGCCTCAGGTAAAGCTCGTACTTGAAAATTGAATCTGTTTTTGTGCTTTTCAGACCGTGAGGAGCATGAATATGTGTTTCTTCTACAAATCTGAGCTTTGGGTCAAAAGTTTCCTTTTCTGGCTGAATTGAGCCCTACTGACAAAACTGAGGTGCACTTTGTACTAACTCTTCTGGGAAAGCTCGTGCTTGAAAATTGAAGGAGTTTTTGTGCTTTTCAGACCGTGAAGAGCATGAATATGTGTTTCTTCTGGAAATCTGAGCTCTGTATCAAAAGTTACGTTTTCTGGCTGAATTGAGCCCTACTGCCAATTGTGAGATTCAGTTTGGTCTAATTCCTCAGGGAAAGCTCGTACTTGAAAATTGAACCTGTTTTTGTACTTTTCAGACCGTGAGGAGCATGAATATGTGTTTCTTCTACAAATCTGAGCTTTGGGTCAAAAGTTTCCTTTTCTGGCTGAATTGAGCCCTAATGCCAAATCTGAGGTGCACTTTGTACTAACTCTTCCGGGAAAGCTCGTGCTTGAAAATTGAAGGAGTTTTTGTGCTTTTCAGACCGTGAAGAGCATGAATATGTGTTTCTTCTGCAAATCTGAGCTCTGTATCAAAAGTTACGTTTTCTGGCTGAATTGAGCCCTACTGCCAATTCTGTGATGCACTTTGGTCTAACTCCTCAGGGAAAGCTCGTACTTGAAAATTGAATCTGTTTTTGTGCTTTTCAGACCGTGAGGAGCATGAATATGTGTTTCTTCTACAAATCTGAGCTCTGTATCAAACGTTACGTTTTCTGCCTGAATTGAGCCCTACTGCCAATTCTGAGATGCACTTTGGTCTAACTCCTCAGGGAAAGCTCGTACTTGAAAATTGAACCTGTTTTTGTACTTTTCAGACCGTGAGGAGCATGAATATGTGTTTCTTCTACAAATCTGAGCTTTGGGTCAAAAGTTTCCTTTTCTGGCTGAATTGAGCCCTACTGCCAAATCTGAGGTGCACTTTGTACTAACACTTCCGGGAAAGCTCGTGCTTTAAAATTGAATCTGTTTTTGTGCTTTTCAGACCGTGAGGAGCATGAATATATTTTTCTTCTGCAAATCTGAGCTCTTTATCAAAAGTTACGTTTTCTGGCTGAATTGAGCCCTACTGCCAATTCTGAGATGCACTTTGGTCTAACTCCTCAGGTAAAGCTCGTACTTGAAAATTGAATCTGTTTTTGTGCTTTTCAGACCGTGAGGAGCATGAATATGTGTTTCTTCTACAAATCTGAGCTTTGGGTCAAAAGTTTCCTTTTCTGGCTGAATTGAGCCCTACTGCCAATTCTGTGATGCACTTTGGTCTAACTCCTCAGGGAAAGCACGTACTTGAAAATTGAATCTGTTTTTGTGCTTTTCAGACCGTGAGGAGCATGAATATGTGTTTCTTCTACAAATCTGAGCTTTGGGTCAAAAGTTTCCTTTTCTGGCTGAATTGAGCCCTACTGCCAAATATGAGGTGCACTTTGTACTAACTCTTCCGGGAAAGCTCGTGCTTGAAAATTGAATCTGTTTTTGTGCTTTTCAGACCGTGAGGAACATGAATATGTGTTTCTTCTACAAATCTGAGCTTTGGGTCAAAAGTTTCCTTTTCTGGCTGAATTGAGCCCTACTGCCAAATCTGAGGTGCACTTTGTACTAACTCTTCCGGGAAAGCTCGTGCTTGAAAATTGAAGGAGTTTTTGTGCTTTTCAGACCGTGAAGAGCATGAATATGTGTTTCTTCTCCAAATCTGAGCTCTGGGTCAAAAGTTTCCTTTTCTGGCTGTATTGAGCCCTACTGCCAATTCTGAGATGCACTTTGGTCTAATTCCTCAGGGAAAGCTCGTTCATGAAAATTGAATCTGTTTTTGTGCTTTTCAGACCGTGAGGAGCATGAATATGTTTTTCTTCTGCAAATCTGAGCTCTTTATCAAAAGTTACGTTTTCTGCTGAATTGAGCCCTACTGCCAATTCTGAGATGCACTTTGGTCTAACTCCTCAGGTAAAGCTCGTACTTGAAAATTGAATCTGTTTTTGTGCTTTTCAGACCGTGAGGAGCATGAATATGTGTTTCTTCTACAAATCTGAGCTTTGGGTCAAAAGTTTCCTTTTCTGGCTGAATTGAGCCCTACTGCCAATTCTGAGATGAACTTTGCTCTAACTCCTCAGAGAAAGCTCGTACTTGAAAATTGAATCTGTTTTTGTGCTTTTCAGACCGTGAGGAGCATGAATATGCATTTCTTCTGCAAATCTGAGCTCTGTATCAAACGTTACGTTTTCTGGCTGAATTGAGCCCTACTGCCAATTCTGAGATGTAGTTTGGTCTAACTCCTCAGGGAAAGCTCATACTTGAAAATTGAATCTGTTTTTGTGCTTTTCAGACCGTGAGGAGCATGAATATGTGTTTCTTCTACAAATCTGAGCTTTGGGTCAAAAGTTTCCTTTTCTGGCTGAATTGAGCCCTACTGCCAAATCTGAGGTGCACTTTGTACTAACTCTTCCGGGAAAGCTCGTGCTTGAAAATTGAAGGAGTTTTTGTGCTTTTCACACCGTGAAGAGCATGAATATGTGTTTCTTCTGCAAATCTGAGCTCTGTATCAAACGTTACGTTTTCTGGCTGAATTGAGCCCTAGTGCCAATTCTGAGATGCAGTTTGGTCTAACTCCTCAGGGAAAGCTCATACTTGAAAATTGAATCTGTTTTTGTGCTTTTCAGACCGTGAGGAGCATGAATATGTGTTTCTTCTGCTAATCTGAGCTCTGGGTCAAAAGTTTCCTTTTCTGGCTGAATTGAGCCCTACTGCCAATTCTGAGATGCACTTTAGTCTAACTCCTCAGGGAAAGCTCGTACATGAAAATTGAATCTGTTTTTGTGCTTTTCAGACCGTGAGGAGCATGAATATGTGTTTCTTCTGCAAATCTTAGCTCTGGGTCAAAAGTTTCCTTTTCTGGCTGAATTGAGCCCTACTGCCAAATCTGAGGTGCACTTTGTACTAACACTTCCGGGAAAGCTCGTGCTTTAAAATTGAATCTGTTTTTGTGCTTTTCAGACCGTGAGGAGCATGAATATGTGTTTCTTCTGCTAATCTGAGCTCTGGGTCAAAAGTTTCCTTTTCTGGCTGAATTGAGCCCTACTGCCAATTCTGAGATGCACTTTGGTCTAACTCCTCAGGTAAAGCTCGTACTTGAAAATTGAATCTGTTTTTGTGCTTTTCAGACCGTGAGGAGCATGAATATGTGTTTCTTCTACAAATCTGAGCTTTGGGTCAAAAGTTTCCTTTTCTGGCTGAATTGAGCCCTACTGCCAATTCTGTGATGCACTTTGGTCTAACTCCTCAGGGAAAGCACGTACTTGAAAATTGAATCTGTTTTTGTGCTTTTCAGACCGTGAGGAGCATGAATATGTGTTTCTTCTACAAATCTGAGCTTTGGGTCAAAAGTTTCCTTTTCTGGCTGAATTGAGCCCTACTGCCAAATATGAGGTGCACTTTGTACTAACTCTTCCGGGAAAGCTCGTGCTTGAAAATTGAATCTGTTTTTGTGCTTTTCAGACCGTGAGGAACATGAATATGTGTTTCTTCTACAAATCTGAGCTTTGGGTCAAAAGTTTCCTTTTCTGGCTGAATTGAGCCCTACTGCCAAATCTGAGGTGCACTTTGTACTAACTCTTCCGGGAAAGCTCGTGCTTGAAAATTGAAGGAGTTTTTGTGCTTTTCAGACCGTGAAGAGCATGAATATGTGTTTCTTCTGCAAATCTGAGCTCTGGGTCAAAAGTTTCCTTTTCTGGCTGTATTGAGCCCTACTGCCAATTCTGAGATGCACTTTGGTCTAATTCCTCAGGGAAAGCTCGTTCATGAAAATTGAATCTGTTTTTGTGCTTTTCAGACCGTGAGGAGCATGAATATGTTTTTCTTCTGCAAATCTGAGCTCTTTATCAAAAGTTACGTTTTCTGCTGAATTGAGCCCTACTGCCAATTCTGAGATGCACTTTGGTCTAACTCCTCAGGTAAAGCTCGTACTTGAAAATTGAATCTGTTTTTGTGCTTTTCAGACCGTGAGGAGCATGAATATGTGTTTCTTCTACAAATCTGAGCTTTGGGTCAAAAGTTTCCTTTTCTGGCTGAATTGAGCCCTACTGCCAATTCTGAGATGAACTTTGCTCTAACTCCTCAGAGAAAGCTCGTACTTGAAAATTGAATCTGTTTTTGTGCTTTTCAGACCGTGAGGAGCATGAATATGCATTTCTTCTGCAAATCTGAGCTCTGTATCAAACGTTACGTTTTCTGGCTGAATTGAGCCCTACTGCCAATTCTGAGATGTAGTTTGGTCTAACTCCTCAGGGAAAGCTCATACTTGAAAATTGAATCTGTTTTTGTGCTTTTCAGACCGTGAGGAGCATGAATATGTGTTTCTTCTACAAATCTGAGCTTTGGGTCAAAAGTTTCCTTTTCTGGCTGAATTGAGCCCTACTGCCAAATCTGAGGTGCACTTTGTACTAACTCTTCCGGGAAAGCTCGTGCTTGAAAATTGAAGGAGTTTTTGTGCTTTTCACACCGTGAAGAGCATGAATATGTGTTTCTTCTGCAAATCTGAGCTCTGTATCAAACGTTACGTTTTCTGGCTGAATTGAGCCCTAGTGCCAATTCTGAGATGCAGTTTGGTCTAACTCCTCAGGGAAAGCTCATACTTGAAAATTGAATCTGTTTTTGTGCTTTTCAGACCGTGAGGAGCATGAATATGTGTTTCTTCTGCTAATCTGAGCTCTGGGTCAAAAGTTTCCTTTTCTGGCTGAATTGAGCCCTACTGCCAATTCTGAGATGCACTTTAGTCTAACTCCTCAGGGAAAGCTCGTACATGAAAATTGAATCTGTTTTTGTGCTTTTCAGACCGTGAGGAGCATGAATATGTGTTTCTTCTGCAAATCTTAGCTCTGGGTCAAAAGTTTCCTTTTCTCCTGAATTGAGCCCTACTGCCAATTCTGAGATGCACTTAGGTCTAACTCTTCAGGGAAAGCTCATACTTTAAAATTGAACCTGTTTTTGTGCTTTTCAGACCGTGAGGAGCATGAATATGTGTTTCTTCTGCAAATCTGAGCTCTGGGTCAAAAGTTTCCTTTTCTCCTAAATTGAGCCCTACTACCAATTCTGAGATGCACTTTGGTCTAACTCCTCAGGGAAAGCTCGTACTTGAAAATTGAATCTGTTTTTGTGCTTTTCAGACCGTGAAGAGCATGAATATGTGTTTCTTCTACAAATCTGAGCTTTGGGTCAAAAGTTTCCTTTTCTGGCTGAATTGAGCCCTACTGCCAAATCTGAGGTGCACTTTGTACTAACTCTTCCGGAAAAGCTCGTGCTTGAAAATTGAAGGAGTTTTTGTGCTTTTCAGACCGTGAAGCGCATGAATATGTGTTTCTTCTGCAAATCTGAGCTCTGGGTCAAAAGTTTCCTTTTCTGGCTGTATTGAGCCCTACTGCCAATTCTGAGATGCACTTTGGTCTAATTCCTCAGGGAAAGCTCGTTCATGAAAATTGAATCTGTTTTTGTGCTTTTCAGACCGTGAGGAGCATGAAAATATTTTTATTCTGCAAATCTGAGCTCTTTATCAAAAGTTACGTTTTCTGGCTGAATTGAGCCCTACTGCCAATTCTGAGATGCACTTTGGTCCAACTCCTCAGGTAAAGCTCGTACTTGAAAATTGAATCTGTTATTGTGCTTTTCAGACCGTGAGGAGCATGAATATGTGTTTCTTCTGCAAATCTGAGCTCTGGGTCAAAAGTTTCCTTTTCCCCTAAATTGAGCCCTACTGCCAATTCTGAGATGCACTTAGGTCTAACGCCTCAGGTAAAGCTCGTACTTGAAAATTGAATCTGTTTTTGTGCTTTTCAGACCGTGAGGAGCATGAATATGTGTTTCTTCTAGAAATCTGAGCTTCGGGTCAAAAGTTTCCTTTTCTGGCTGAATTGAGCCCTACTGACAAAACTGAGGTGCACTTTGTACTAACTCTTCCGGGAAAGCTCGTGCTTGAAAATTGAAGGAGTTTTTGTGCTTTTCAGACCGTGAAGAGCATGAATATGTGTTTCTTCTGGAAATCTGAGCTCTGTATCAAAAGTTACGTTTTCTGGCTGAATTGAGCCCTACTGCCAATTCTGAGATTCAGTTTGGTCTAACTCCTCAGGTAAAGCTCGTAGTTGAAAATTGAACCTGTTTTTGTACTTTTCAGACCGTGAGGAGCATGAATATGTGTTTCTTCTACAAATCTGAGCTTTGGGTCAAAAGTTTCCTTTTCTGGCTGAATTGAGCCCCTACTGCCAAATCTGAGGTGCACTTTGTACTAACTCTTCCGGGAAAGCTCGTGCTTGAAAATTGAAGGAGTTTTTGTGCTTTTCAGACCGTGAAGAGCATGAATATGTGTTTCTTCTGCAAATCTGAGCTCTTTATCAAAAGTTACGTTTTCTGGCTGAATTGAGCCCTACTGCCAATTCTGAGATGCACTTTGGTCTAACTCCTCAGGTAAAGCTCGTACTTGAAAATTGAATCTGTTTTTGTGCTTTTCAGACCGTGAGGAGCATGAATATGTGTTTCTTCTACAAATCTGAGCTTTGGGGTCAAAAGTTTCCTTTTCTGGCTGAATTGAGCCCTACTGCCAATTCTGTGATGCACTTTGGTCTAACTCCTCAGGGAAAGCACGTACTTGAAAATTGAATCTGTTTTTGTGCTTTTCAGACCATGAGGAGCATGAATATGTGTTTTCTTCTACAAATCTGAGCTTTGGGTCAAAAGTTTCCTTTTCTGGCTGAATTGAGCCCTACTGCCAAATATGAGGTGCACTTTGTACTAACTCTTCCGGGAAAGCTCGTGCTTGAAAATTGAATCTGTTTTTGTGCTTTTCAGACCGTGAGGAACATGAATATGTGTTTCTTCTACAAATCTGAGCTTTGGGTCAAAAGTTTCCTTTTCTGGCTGAATTGAGCCCTACTTCCAAATCTGAGGTGCACTTTGTACTAACTCTTCCGGGAAAGCTCGTGCTTGAAAATTGAAGGAGTTTTTGTGCTTTTCAGACCGTGAGGAGCATGAATATGTTTTTTCTTCTGCAAATCTGAGCTCTTTATCAAAAGTTACGTTTTCTGCTGAATTGAGCCCTACTGCCAATTCTGAGATGCACTTTGGTCTAACTCCTCAGGTAAAGCTCGTACTTGAAAAATTGAATCTGTTTTTGTGCTTTTCAGACCGTGAGGAGCATGAATATGTGTTTCTTCTACAAATCTGAGCTTTGGGTCAAAAGTTTCCTTTTCTGGCTGAATTGAGCCCTACTGCCAATTCTGAGATGCACTTAGGTCTAACTCCTCAGGGAAAGCTCATACTTTAAAATTGAACCTGTTTTTGTGCTTTTCAGACCGTGAGGAGCATGAATATGTGTTTCTTCTGCAAATCTGAGCTCTGGGTCAAAAGTTTCCTTTTCTCCTGAATTGAGCCCTACCGCCAATTCTGAGATGCACTTAGGTCTAACGCCTCAGGTAAAGCTCGTACTTGAAAATTGAATCTGTTTTTGTGCTTTTCAGACCGTGAGGAGCATGAATATGTGTTTCTTCTACAAATCTGAGCTTTGGGTCAAAAGTTTCCTTTTCTGGCTGAATTGAGCCCTACTGACAAAACTGAGGTGCACTTATGTACTAACTCTTCCGGAAAAGCTCGTGCTTGAAAATTGAAGGAGTTTTTGTGCTTTTCAGACCGTGAAGAGCATGAATATATGTTTCTTCTGGAAATCTGAGCTCTGTATCAAAAGTTACGTTTTCTGGCTGAATTGAGCCCTACTGCCAATTCTGAGATGCACTTTGGTCTAACTCCTCAGGTAAAGCTCGTACTTGAAAATTGAATCTGTTTTTGTGCTTTTCAGACCGTGAGGAGCATGAATATGTGTTTCTTCTACAAATCTGAGCTTTGGGTCAAAAGTTTCCTTTTCTGGCTGAATTGAGCCCTACTGCCAATTCTGAGATGAACTTTGCTCTAACTCCTCAGAGAAAGCTCGTACTTGAAAATTGAATCTGTTTTTGTGCTTTTCAGGACCGTGAGGAGCATGAATATGCATTTCTTCTGCAAATCTGAGCTCTGTATCAAACGTTACGTTTTCTGGCTGAATTGAGCCCTACTGCCAATTCTGAGATGTAGTTTGGTCTAACTCCTCAGGGAAAGCTCATACTTGAAAATTGAATCTGTTTTTGTGCTTTTCAGACCGTGAGGAGCATGAATATGTGTTTCTTCTACAAATCTGAGCTTTGGGTCAAAAGTTTCCTTTTCTGGCTGAATTGAGCCCTACTGCCAAATCTGAGGTGCACTTTGTACTAACTCTTCCGGGAAAGCTCGTGCTTGAAAATTGAAGGAGTTTTTGTGCTTTTCACACCGTGAAGAGCATGAATATGTGTTTCTTCTGCAAATCTGAGCTCTGTATCAAACGTTACGTTTTCTGGCTGAATTGAGCCCTAGTGCCAATTCTGAGATGCAGTTTGGTCTAACTCCTCAGGGAAAGCTCATACTTGAAAATTGAATCTGTTTTTGTGCTTTTCAGACCGTGAGGAGCATGAATATGTGTTTCTTCTGCTAATCTGAGCTCTGGGTCAAAAGTTTCCTTTTCTGGCTGAATTGAGCCCTACTGCCAATTCTGAGATGCACTTTAGTCTAACTCCTCAGGGAAAGCTCGTACATGAAAATTGAATCTGTTTTTGTGCTTTTCAGACCGTGAGGAGCATGAATATGTGTTTCTTCTGCAAATCTTAGCTCTGGGTCAAAAGTTTCCTTTTCTCCTGAATTGAGCCCTACTGCCAATTCTGAGATGCACTTAGGTCTAACTCCTCAGGGAAAGCTCATACTTTAAAATTGAACCTGTTTTTGTGCTTTTCAGACCGTGAGGAGCATGAATATGTGTTTCTTCTGCAAATCTGAGCTCTGGGTCAAAAGTTTCCTTTTCTCCTGAATTGAGCCCTACCGCCAATTCTGAGATGCACTTAGGTCTAACGCCTCAGGTAAAGCTCGTACTTGAAAATTGAATCTGTTTTTGTGCTTTTCAGACCGTGAGGAGCATGAATATGTGTTTCTTCTACAAATCTGAGCTTTGGGTCAAAAGTTTCCTTTTCTGGCTGAATTGAGCCCTACTGACAAAACTGAGGTGCACTTTGTACTAACTCTTCCGGAAAAGCTCGTGCTTGAAAATTGAAGGAGTTTTTGTGCTTTTCAGACCGTGAAGAGCATGAATATATGTTTCTTCTGGAAATCTGAGCTCTGTATCAAAAGTTACGTTTTCTGGCTGAATTGAGCCCTACTGCCAATTCTGTGATGCACTTTGGTCTAACTCCTCAGGGAAAGCTCGTACTTGAAAATTGAATCTGTTTTTGTGCTTTTCAGACCGTGAAGAGCATGAATATGTGTTTCTTCTACAAATCTGAGCTTTGGGTCAAAAGTTTCCTTTTCTGGCTGAATTGAGCCCTACTGCCAAATCTGAGGTGCACTTTGTACTAACTCTTCCGGAAAAGCTCGTGCTTGAAAATTGAAGGAGTTTTTGTGCTTTTCAGACCGTGAAGCGCATGAATATGTGTTTCTTCTGCAAATCTGAGCTCTGGGTCAAAAGTTTCCTTTTCTGGCTGTATTGAGCCCTACTGCCAATTCTGAGATGCACTTTGGTCTAATTCCTCAGGGAAAGCTCGTTCATGAAAATTGAATCTGTTTTTGTGCTTTTCAGACCGTGAGGAGCATGAAAATATTTTTATTCTGCAAATCTGAGCTCTTTATCAAAAGTTACGTTTTCTGGCTGAATTGAGCCCTACTGCCAATTCTGAGATGCACTTTGGTCCAACTCCTCAGGTAAAGCTCGTACTTGAAAATTGAATCTGTTATTGTGCTTTTCAGACCGTGAGGAGCATGAATATGTGTTTCTTCTGCAAATCTGAGCTCTGGGTCAAAAGTTTCCTTTTCTCCTAAATTGAGCCCTACTGCCAATTCTGAGATGCACTTAGGTCTAACGCCTCAGGTAAAGCTCGTACTTGAAAATTGAATCTGTTTTTGTGCTTTTCAGACCGTGAGGAGCATGAATATGTGTTTCTTCTAGAAATCTGAGCTTCGGGTCAAAAGTTTCCTTTTCTGGCTGAATTGAGCCCTACTGACAAAACTGAGGTGCACTTTGTACTAACTCTTCCGGGAAAGCTCGTGCTTGAAAATTGAAGGAGTTTTTGTGCTTTTCAGACCGTGAAGAGCATGAATATGTGTTTCTTCTGGAAATCTGAGCTCTGTATCAAAAGTTACGTTTTCTGGCTGAATTGAGCCCTACTGCCAATTCTGAGATTCAGTTTGGTCTAACTCCTCAGGTAAAGCTCGTACTTGAAAATTGAACCTGTTTTTGTACTTTTCAGACCGTGAGGAGCATGAATATGTGTTTCTTCTACAAATCTGAGCTTTGGGTCAAAAGTTTCCTTTTTCTGGCTGAATTGAGCCCTACTGCCAAATCTGAGGTGCACTTTGTACTAAACTCTTCCGGGAAAGCTCGTGCTTGAAAATTGAAGGAGTTTTTGTGCTTTTCAGACCGTGAAGAGCATGAATATGTGTTTCTTCTCCAAATCTGAGCTCTGTATCAAAAGTTACGTTTTCTGGCTGAATTGAGCCCTACTGCCAATTCTGTGATGGACTTTGGTCTAACTCCTCAGGGAAACTCGTACTTGAAAATTGAATCTGTTTTTGTGCTTTTCAGACCGTGAGGAGCATGAATATGTGTTTCTTCTACAAATCTGAGCTTTGGGTCAAAAGTTTCCTTTTCTGGCTGAATTGAGCCCTACTGCCAAATCTGAGGTGCACTTTGTACTAACTCTTCCGGGAAAGCTCGTGCTTGAAAATTGAAGGAGTTTTTGTGCTTTTCACACCGTGAAGAGCATGAATATGTGTTTCCTCTGCAAATCTGAGCTCTGGGTCAAAAGTTTCCTTTTCTGGCTGTATTGATCCCTACTGCCAATTCTGAGATGCACTTTGGTCTAATTCCTCAGGGAAAGCTCGTTCATGAAAATTGAATCTGTTTTTGTGCTTTTCAGACCGTGAGGAGCATGAATATATTTGTCTTCTGCAAATCTGAGCTCTTTATCAAAAGTTACGTTTTCTGCTGAATTGAGCCCTACTGCCAATTCTGAGATGCACTTTGGTCTAACTCCTCAGGTAAAGCTCGTACTTGAAAATTGAATCTGTTTTTGTGCTTTTCAGACCGTGAGGAGCATGAATATGTGTTTCTTCTACAAATCTGAGCTTTGGGTCAAAAGTTTCCTTTTCTGGCTGAATTAAGCCCCACTGCCAATTCTGAGATGAACTTTGCTCTAACTCTTCAGAGAAAGCTCGTACTTGAAAATTGAATCTGTTTTTGTGCTTTTCAGACCATGAGGAGCATGAATATGCATTTCTTCTGCAAATCTGAGCTCTGTATCAAACGTTACGTTTTCTGGCTGAATTGAGCCTAGTGCCAATTCTGAGATGCAGTTTGGTCTAACTCCTCAGGGAAAGCTCATACTTGAAAATTGAATCTGTTTTTGTGCTTTTCAGACCGTGAGGAGCATGAATATGTGTTTCTTCTGCTAATCTGAGCTCTGGGTCAAAAGTTTCCTTTTCTCCTGAATTGAGCCCTACCGCCAATTCTGAGATGCACTTAGGTCTAACGCCTCAGGTAAAGCTCGTACTTGAAAATTGAATCTGTTTTTGTGCTTTTCAGACCGTGAGGAGCATGAATATGTGTTTCTTCTACAAATCTGAGCTTTGGGTCAAAAGTTTCCATTTCTGGCTGAATTGAGCCCTACTGACAAAACTGAGGTGCACTTTGTACTAACTCTTCCGGGAAAGCTCGTGCTTGAAAATTGAAGGAGTTTTTGTGCTTTTCAGACCGTGAAGAGCATGAATATGTGTTTCTTCTGGAAATCTGAGCTCTGTATCAAAAGTTACGTTTTCTGGCTGAATTGAGCCCTACTGCCAATAGTGAGATTCAGTTTGGTCTAACTCCTCAGGGAAAGCTCGTACTTGAAAATTGAATCTGTTTTTGTGCTTTTCAGACCGTGAAGAGCATGAATATGTGTTTCTTCTACAAATCTGAGCTTTGGGTCAAAAGTTTCCTTTTCTGGCTGAATTGAGCCCTACTGCCAAATCTGAGGTGCACTTTGTACTAACTCTTCCGGAAAAGCTCGTGCTTGAAAATTGAAGGAGTTTTTGTGCTTTTCAGACCGTGAAGCGCATGAATATGTGTTTCTTCTGCAAATCTGAGCTCTGGGTCAAAAGTTTCCTTTTCTGGCTGAATTGAGCCCTACTGCCAAATCTGAGGTGCACTTTGTACTAACTCTTCCGGGAAAGCTCGTGCTTGAAAATTGAAGGAGTTTTTGTGCTTTTCACACCGTGAAGAGCATGAATATGTGTTTCCTCTGCAAATCTGAGCTCTGGGTCAAAAGTTTCCTTTTCTGGCTGTATTGATCCCTACTGCCAATTCTGAGATGCACTTTGGTCCAACTCCTCAGGTAAAAGCTCGTACTTGAAAATTGAATCTGTTATTGTGCTTTTCAGGACCGTGAGGAGCATGAATATGTGTTTCTTCTGCAAATCTGAGCTCTGGGTCAAAAGTTTCCTTTTCTCCTAAATTGAGCCTTACTGCCAA
Organism: Pituophis catenifer annectens; assembly: GCF_029215685.1. NCBI lineage: Eukaryota > Metazoa > Chordata > Lepidosauria > Squamata > Colubridae > Pituophis > Pituophis catenifer. Next base: position 10,502 of record NW_027257031.1, on the reverse strand, counting down.
TTCTGAGATGCACTTAGGTCTAACGCCTCAGGTAAAGCTCGTACTTGAAAATTGAATCTGTTTTTGTGCTTTTCAGACCGTGAGGAGCATATATGTGTTTCTTCTAGAAATCTGAGCTTCGGGTCAAAAGTTTCCTTTTCTGGCTGAATTGAGCCCTACTGACAAAACTGAGGTGCACTTTGTACTAACTCTTCCGGGAAAGCTTCGTGCTTGAAAATTGAAGGAGTTTTTGTGCTTTTCAGACCGTGAAGAGCATGAATATGTGTTTCTTCTGGAAATCTGAGCTCTGTATCAAAAATTACGTTTTCTGGCTGAATTGAGCCCTACTGCCAATTCTGAGATTCAGTTTGGTCTAACTCCTCAGGTAAAGCTCGTACTTGAAAATTGAACCTGTTTTTGTACTTTTCAGACCGTGAGGAGCATGAATATGTGTTTCTTCTACAAATCTGAGCTTTGGGTCAAAAGTTTCCTTTTCTGGCTGAATTGAGCCCTACTGCCAAATCTGAGGTGCACTTTGTACTAACTCTTCCGGGAAAGCTCGTGCTTGAAAATTGAAGGAGTTTTTGTGCTTTTCAGACCGTGAAGAGCATGAATATGTGTTTCTTCTCCAAATCTGAGCTCTGTATCAAAAGTTACGTTTTCTGGCTGAATTGAGCCCTACTGCCAATTCTGTGATGGACTTTGGTCTAACTCCTCAGGGAAAGCTCGTACTTGAAAATTGAATCTGTTTTTGTGCTTTTCAGACCGTGAGGAGCATGAATATGTGTTTCTTCTACAAATCTGAGCTTTGGGTCAAAAGTTTCCTTTTCTGGCTGAATTGAGCCCTACTGCCAAATCTGAGGTGCACTTTGTACTAACTCTTCCGGGAAAGCTCGTGCTTGAAAATTGAAGGAGTTTTTGTGCTTTTCACACCGTGAAGAGCATGAATATGTGTTTCCTCTGCAAATCTGAGCTCTGGGTCAAAAGTTTCCTTTTCTGGCTGTATTGATCCCTACTGCCAATTCTGAGATGCACTTTGGTCTAATTCCTCAGGGAAAGCTCGTTCATGAAAATTGAATCTGTTTTTGTGCTTTTCAGACCGTGAGGAGCATGAATATATTTGTCTTCTGCAAATCTGAGCTCTTTATCAAAAGTTACGTTTTCTGCTGAATTGAGCCCTACTGCCAATTCTGAGATGCACTTTGGTCTAACTCCTCAGGTAAAGCTCGTACTTGAAAATTGAATCTGTTTTTGTGCTTTTCAGACCGTGAGGAGCATGAATATGTGTTTCTTCTACAAATCTGAGCTTTGGGTCAAAAGTTTCCTTTTCTGGCTGAATTAAGCCCCACTGCCAATTCTGAGATGAACTTTGCTCTAACTCTTCAGAGAAAGCTCGTACTTGAAAATTGAATCTGTTTTTGTGCTTTTCAGACCATGAGGAGCATGAATATGCATTTCTTCTGCAAATCTGAGCTCTGTATCAAACGTTACGTTTTCTGGCTGAATTGAGCCCTAGTGCCAATTCTGAGATGCAGTTTGGTCTAACTCCTCAGGGAAAGCTCATACTTGAAAATTGAATCTGTTTTTGTGCTTTTCAGACCGTGAGGAGCATGAATATGTGTTTCTTCTGCTAATCTGAGCTCTGGGTCAAAAGTTTCCTTTTCTGGCTGAATTGAGCCCTACTGCCAATTCTGAGATGCACTTTAGTCTAACTCCTCAGGGAAAGCTCGTACATGAAAATTGAATCTGTTTTTTGTGCTTTCAGACCGTGAGGAGCATGAATATGTGTTTCTTCTGCAAATCTTAGCTCTGGGTCAAAAGTTTCCTTTTCTCCTGAATTGAGCCCTACCGCCAATTCTGAGATGCACTTAGGTCTAACGCCTCAGGTAAAGCTCGTACTTGAAAATTGAATCTGTTTTTGTGCTTTTCAGACCGTGAGGAGCATGAATATGTGTTTCTTCTACAAATCTGAGCTTTGGGTCAAAAGTTTCCATTTCTGGCTGAATTGAGCCCTACTGACAAAACTGAGGTGCACTTTGTACTAACTCTTCCGGAAAGCTCGTGCTTGAAAATTGAAGGAGTTTTTGTGCTTTTCAGACCGTGAAGAGCATGAATATGTGTTTCTTCTGGAAATCTGAGCTCTGTATCAAAAGTTACGTTTTCTGGCTGAATTGAGCCCTACTGCCAATAGTGAGATTCAGTTTGGTCTAACTCCTCAGGGAAAGCTCGTACTTGAAAATTGAACCTGTTTTTGTACTTTTCAGACCGTGAGGAGCATGAATATGTGTTTCTTCTACAAATCTGAGCTTTGGGTCAAAAGTTTCCTTTTCTGGCTGAATTGAGCCCTACTGCCAAATCTGAGGTGCACTTTGTACTAACTCTTCCGGGAAAGCTCGTGCTTGAAAATTGAAGGAGTTTTTGTGCTTTTCAGACCGTGAAGAGCATGAATATGTGTTTCTTCTGCAAATCTGAGCTCTGTATCAAAAGTTACGTTTTCTGGCTGAATTGAGCCCTACTGCCAATTCTGTGATGCACTTTGGTCTAACTCCTCAGGGAAAGCTCGTACTTGAAAATTGAATCTGTTTTTGTGCTTTTCAGACCGTGAGGAGCATGAATATGTGTTTCTTCTACAAATCTGAGCTCTGTATCAAACGTTACGTTTTCTGGCTGAATTGAGCCCTACTGCCAATTCTGAGATGCACTTAGGTCTTACGCCTCAGGTAAAGCTCGTACTTGAAAATTGAATCTGTTTTTGTGCTTTTCAGACCGTGAAGAGCATGAATATGTGTTTCTTCTGCAAATCTGAGCTCTTTATCAAAAGTTACGTTTTCTGCTGAATTGAGCCCTACTGCCAAATCTGAGATGCACTTTGGTCTAACTCCTCAGGTAAAGCTCGTACTTGAAAATTGAATCTGTTTTTGTGCTTTTCAGACCGTGAGGAGCATGAATATGTGTTTCTTCTACAAATCTGAGCTTTGGGTCAAAAGTTTCCTTTTCTGGCTGAATTGAGCCCCACTGCCAATTCTGAGATGAACTTTGCTTTAACTCCTCAGAGAAAGCTCGTACTTGAAAATTGAATCTGTTTTTGTGCTTTTCAGACCGTGAGGAGCATGAATATGCATTTCTTCTGCAAATCTGAGCTCTGTATCAAACGTTACGTTTTCTGGCTGAATTGAGCCCTACTGCCAATTCTGAGATGCACTTAGGTCTTACGCCTCAGGTAAAGCTCGTACTTGAAAATTGAATCTGTTTTTGTGCTTTTCAGACCGTGAAGAGCATGAATATGTGTTTCTTCTGCAAATCTGAGCTCTGTATCAAAAGTTACGTTTTCTGGCTGAATTGAGCCCTACTGCCAATTCTGAGATGCACTTTGGTCTAACTCCTCAGGGAAAGCTCGTACTTGAAAATTGAACCTGTTTTTGTACTTTTCAGACCGTGAGGAGCATGAATATGTGTTTCTTCTACAAATCTGAGCTTTGGGTCAAAAGTTTCCTTTTCTGGCTGAATTGAGCCCTACTGCCAAATCTGAGGTGCACTTTGTACTAACTCTTCCGGGAAAGCTCGTGCTTTAAAATTGAAGGAGTTTTTGTGCTTTTCAGACCGTGAAGAGCATGAATATGTGTTTCTTCTGCAAATCTGAGCTCTGTATCAAAAGTTACGTTTTCTGGCTGAATTGAGCCCTACTGCCAATTCTGTGATGCACTTTGGTCTAACTCCTCAGGGAAAGCTCGTACTTGAAAATTGAATCTGTTTTTGTGCTTTTCAGACCGTGAGGAGCATGAATATATTTGTCTTCTGCAAATCTGAGCTCTTTATCAAAAGTTACGTTTTCTGCTGAATTGAGCCCTACTGCCAATTCTGAGATGCACTTTGGTCTAACTCCTCAGGTAAAGCTCGTACTTGAAAATTGAATCTGTTTTTGTGCTTTTCAGACCGTGAGGAGCATGAATATGTGTTTCTTCTACAAATCTGAGCTTTGGGTCAAAAGTTTCCTTTTCTGGCTGAATTAAGCCCCACTGCCAATTCTGAGATGAACTTTGCTCTAACTCTTCAGAGAAAGCTCGTACTTGAAAATTGAATCTGTTTTTGTGCTTTTCAGACCATGAGGAGCATGAATATGCATTTCTTCTGCAAATCTGAGCTCTGTATCAAAAGTTACGTTTTCTGGCTGAATTGAGCCCTACTGCCAATTCTGTGATGCACTTTGGTCTAACTCCTCAGGGAAAGCTCGTACTTGAAAATTGAATCTGTTTTTGTGCTTTTCAGACCGTGAGGAGCATGAATATGTGTTTCTTCTACAAATCTGAGCTTTGGGTCAAAAGTTTCCTTTTCTGGCTGAATTGAGTCCTAATGCCAAATCTGAGGTGCACTTTGTACTAACTCTTCCGGGAAAGCTCGTGCTTGAAAATTGAATCTGTTTTTGTGCTTTTCAGACCGTGAGGAGCATGAATATATTTTTCTTCTGCAAATCTGAGCTCTTTATCAAAAGTTACGTTTTCTGCTGAATTGAGCCCTACTGCCAATTCTGAGATGCACTTTGGTCTAACTCCTCAGGTAAAGCTCGTACTTGAAAATTGAATCTGTTTTTGTGCTTTTCAGACCGTGAGGAGCATGAATATGTGTTTCTTCTACAAATCTGAGCTTTGGGTCAAAAGTTTCCTTTTCTGGCTGAATTGAGCCCCACTGCCAATTCTGAGATGAACTTTGCTCTAACTCCTCAGAGAAAGCTCGTACTTGAAAATTGAATCTGTTTTTCTGCTTTTCAGACCGTGAGGAGCATGAATATGCATTTCTTCTGCAAATCTGAGCTCTGTATCAAACGTTACGTTTTCTGGCTGAATTGAGCCCTACTGCCAATTCTGAGATGCACTTTGGTCTAACTCCTCAGGGAAAGGTCGTACTTGAAAATTGAATCTGTTTTTGTGCTTTTCAGACCGTGAGGAGCATGAATATGTGTTTCTTCTACAAATCTGAGCTTTGGGTCAAAAGTTTCCTTTTCTGGCTGAATTGAGCCCTACTGCCAATTCTGTGATGCACTTTGGTCTAACTCCTCAGGGAAAGCTCGTACTTGAAAATTGAATCTGTTTTTGTGCTTTTCAGACCGTGAGGAGCATGAATATGTGTTTCTTCTACAAATCTGAGCTTTGGGTCAAAAGTTTCCTTTTCTGGCTGAATTGAGCCCTACTGCCAAATCTGAGGTGCACTTTGTACTAACTCTTCCGGGAAAGCTCGTGCTTGAAAATTGAAGGAGTTTTTGTGCTTTTCAGACCGTGAAGAGCATGAATATGTGTTTCTTCTGCATATCTGAGCTCTGTATCAAAAGTTACGTTTTCTGGCTGAATTGAGCCCTACTGCCAATTCTGAGATGCACTTTGGTCTAACTCCTCAGGGAAAGCTCATCGTTGAAAATTGAATCTGTTTTTGTGCTTTTCAGACCGTGAGGAGCATGAATATGCATTTCTTCTGCAAATCTGAGCTCTGTATCAAACGTTACGTTTTCTGGCTGAATTGAGCCCTACTGCCAATTCTGAGATGCACTTAGGTCTAACGCCTCAGGTAAAGCTCGTACTTGAAAATTGAATCTGTTTTTGTGCTTTTCAGACCGTGAAGAGCATGAATATGTGTTTCTTCTGCAAATCTGAGCTCTGTATCAAAAGTTACGTTTTCTGGCTGAATTGAGCCCTACTGCCAATTCTGAGATGCACTTTGGTCTAACTCCTCAGGGAAAGCTCGTACTTGAAAATTGAACCTGTTTTGTACTTTTCAGACCGTGAGGAGCATGAATATGTGTTTCTTCTACAAATCTGAGCTTTGGGTCAAAAGTTTCCTTTTCTGGCTGAATTGAGCCCTACTGCCAAATCTGAGGTGCACTTTGTACTAACTCTTCCGGGAAAGCTCGTGCTTTAAAATTGAAGGAGTTTTTGTGCTTTTCAGACCGTGAAGAGCATGAATATGTGTTTCTTCTGCAAATCTGAGCTCTGTATCAAAAGTTACGTTTTCTGGCTGAATTGAGCCCTACTGCCAATTCTGTGATGCACTTTGGTCTAACTCCTCAGGGAAAGCTCGTACTTGAAAATTGAATCTGTTTTTGTGCTTTTCAGACCGTGAGGAGCATGAATATATTTGTCTTCTGCAAATCTGAGCTCTTTATCAAAAGTTACGTTTTCTGCTGAATTGAGCCCTACTGCCAATTCTGAGATGCACTTTGGTCTAACTCCTCAGGTAAAGCTCGTACTTGAAAATTGAATCTGTTTTTGTGCTTTTCAGACCGTGAGGAGCATGAATATGTGTTTCTTCTACAAATCTGAGCTTTGGGTCAAAAGTTTCCTTTTCTGGCTGAATTAAGCCCCACTGCCAATTCTGAGATGAACTTTGCTCTAACTCTTCAGAGAAAGCTCGTACTTGAAAATTGAATCTGTTTTTGTGCTTTTCAGACCATGAGGAGCATGAATATGCATTTCTTCTGCAAATCTGAGCTCTGTATCAAAAGTTACGTTTTCTGGCTGAATTGAGCCCTACTGCCAATTCTGTGATGCACTTTGGTCTAACTCCTCAGGGAAAGCTCGTACTTGAAAATTGAATCTGTTTTTGTGCTTTTCAGACCGTGAGGAGCATGAATATGTGTTTCTTCTACAAATCTGAGCTTTGGGTCAAAAGTTTCCTTTTCTGGCTGAATTGAGTCCTAATGCCAAATCTGAGGTGCACTTTGTACTAACTCTTCCGGGAAAGCTCGTGCTTGAAAATTGAATCTGTTTTTGTGCTTTTCAGACCGTGAGGAGCATGAATATATTTTTCTTCTGCAAATCTGAGCTCTTTATCAAAAGTTACGTTTTCTGCTGAATTGAGCCCTACTGCCAATTCTGAGATGCACTTTGGTCTAACTCCTCAGGTAAAGCTCGTACTTGAAAATTGAATCTGTTTTTGTGCTTTTCAGACCGTGAGGAGCATGAATATGTGTTTCTTCTACAAATCTGAGCTTTGGGTCAAAAGTTTCCTTTTCTGGCTGAATTGAGCCCCACTGCCAATTCTGAGATGAACTTTGCTCTAACTCCTCAGAGAAAGCTCGTACTTGAAAATTGAATCTGTTTTTCTGCTTTTCAGACCGTGAGGAGCATGAATATGCATTTCTTCTGCAAATCTGAGCTCTGTATCAAACGTTACGTTTTCTGGCTGAATTGAGCCCTACTGCCAATTCTGAGATGCACTTTGGTCTAACTCCTCAGGGAAAGGTCGTACTTGAAAATTGAATCTGTTTTTGTGCTTTTCAGACCGTGAGGAGCATGAATATGTGTTTCTTCTACAAATCTGAGCTTTGGGTCAAAAGTTTCCTTTTCTGGCTGAATTGAGCCCTACTGCCAATTCTGTGATGCACTTTGGTCTAACTCCTCAGGGAAAGCTCGTACTTGAAAATTGAATCTGTTTTTGTGCTTTTCAGACCGTGAGGAGCATGAATATGTGTTTCTTCTACAAATCTGAGCTTTGGGTCAAAAGTTTCCTTTTCTGGCTGAATTGAGCCCTACTGCCAAATCTGAGGTGCACTTTGTACTAACTCTTCCGGGAAAGCTCGTGCTTGAAAATTGAAGGAGTTTTTGTGCTTTTCAGACCGTGAAGAGCATGAATATGTGTTTCTTCTGCATATCTGAGCTCTGTATCAAAAGTTACGTTTTCTGGCTGAATTGAGCCCTACTGCCAATTCTGAGATGCACTTTGGTCTAACTCCTCAGGGAAAGCTCATCGTTGAAAATTGAATCTGTTTTTGTGCTTTTCAGACCGTGAGGAGCATGAATATATTTTTCTTCTGCAAATCTGAGCTCTGTATCAAAAGTTACGTTTTCTGGCTGAATTGAGCCCTACTGCCAAATCTGAGGTGCACTTTGTACTAACTCTTCCGGGAAAGCTCGTGCTTGAAAATTGAAGGAGTTTTTGTGCTTTTCAGACCGTGAAGAGCATGAATATGTGTTTCTTCTGGAAATCTGAGCTCTGTATCAAAAGTTACGTTTTCTGGCTGAATTGAGCCCTACTGCCAATTGTGAGATTCAGTTTGGTCTAATTCCTCAGGGAAAGCTCGTACTTGAAAATTGAACCTGTTTTTGTACTTTTCAGACCGTGAGGAGCATGAATATATTTGTCTTCTGCAAATCTGAGCTCTTTATCAACAGTTACGTTTTCTGCTGAATTGAGCCCTACTGCCAATTCTGAGATGCACTTTGGTCTAACTCCTCAGGTAAAGCTCGTACTTGAAAATTGAATCTGTTTTTGTGCTTTTCAGACCGTGAGGAGCATGAATATGTGTTTCTTCTACAAATCTGAGCTTTGGGTCAAAAGTTTCCTTTTCTGGCTGAATTAAGCCCCACTGCCAATTCTGAGATGAACTTTGCTCTAACTCTTCAGAGAAAGCTCGTACTTGAAAATTGAATCTGTTTTTGTGCTTTTCAGACCATGAGGAGCATGAATATGCATTTCTTCTGCAAATCTGAGCTCTGTATCAAACGTTACGTTTTCTGGCTGAATTGAGCCCTAGTGCCAATTCTGAGATGCAGTTTGGTCTAACTCCTCAGGGAAAGCTCATACTTGAAAATTGAATCTGTTTTTGTGCTTTTCAGACCGTGAGGAGCATGAATATGTGTTTCTTCTGCTAATCTGAGCTCTGGGTCAAAAGTTTCCTTTTCTGGCTGAATTGAGCCCTACTGCCAATTCTGAGATGCACTTTAGTCTAACTCCTCAGGGAAAGCTCGTACATGAAAATTGAATCTGTTTTTGTGCTTTTCAGACCGTGAGGAGCATGAATATGTGTTTCTTCTGCAAATCTTAGCTCTGGGTCAAAAGTTTCCTTTTCTCCTGAATTGAGCCCTACTGCCAATTCTGAGATGCACTTAGGTCTAACTCCTCAGGGAAAGCTCATACTTTAAAATTGAACCTGTTTTTGTGCTTTTCAGACCGTGAGGAGCATGAATATGTGTTTCTTCTGCAAATCTGAGCTCTGGGTCAAAAGTTTCCTTTTCTCCTGAATTGAGCCCTACCGCCAATTCTGAGATGCACTTAGGTCTAACGCCTCAGGTAAAGCTCGTACTTGAAAATTGAATCTGTTTTTGTGCTTTTCAGACCGTGAGGAGCATGAATATGTGTTTCTTCTACAAATCTGAGCTTTGGGTCAAAAGTTTCCATTTCTGGCTGAATTTAGCCCTACTGACAAAACTGAGGTGCACTTTGTACTAACTCTTCCGGGAAAGCTCGTGCTTGAAAATTGAAGGAGTTTTTGTGCTTTTCAGACCGTGAAGAGCATGAATATGTGTTTCTTCTGGAAATCTGAGCTCTGTATCAAAAGTTACGTTTTCTGGCTGAATTGAGCCCTACTGCCAATAGTGAGATTCAGTTTGGTCTAACTCCTCAGGGAAAGCTCGTACTTGAAAATTGAACCTGTTTTTGTACTTTTCAGACCGTGAGGAGCATGAATATGTGTTTCTTCTACAAATCTGAGCTTTGGGTCAAAAGTTTCCTTTTCTGGCTGAATTGAGCCCTACTGCCAAATCTGAGGTGCACTTTGTACTAACTCTTCCGGGAAAGCTCGTGCTTGAAAATTGAAGGAGTTTTTGTCCTTTTCAGACCGTGAAGAGCATGAATATGTGTTTCTTCTGCAAATCTGAGCTCTGTATCAAAAGTTACGTTTTCTGGCTGAATTGAGCCCTACTGCCAATTCTGTGATGCACTTTGGTCTAACTCCTCAGGGAAAGCTCGTACTTGAAAATTGAATCTGTTTTTGTGCTTTTCAGACCGTGAGGAGCATGAATATGTGTTTCTTCTACAAATCTGAGCTCTGTATCAAACGTTACGTTTTCTGGCTGAATTGAGCCCTACTGCCAATTCTGAGATGCACTTAGGTCTAACGCCTCAGGTAAAGCTCGTACTTGAAAATTGAATCTGTTTTTGTGCTTTTCAGACCGTGAAGAGCATGAATATGTGTTTCTTCTGCAAATCTGAGCTCTGTATCAAAAGTTACGTTTTCTGGCTGAATTGAGCCTTACTGCCAATTCTGAGATGCACTTTGGTCTAACTCCTCAGGGAAAGCTCGTACTTGAAAATTGAACCTGTTTTTGTACTTTTCAGACCGTGAGGAGCATGAATATGTGTTTCTTCTACAAATCTGAGCTTTGGGTCAAAAGTTTCCTTTTCTGGCTGAATTGAGCCCTACTGCCAAATCTGAGGTGCACTTTGTACTAACTCTTCCGGAAAGCTCGTGCTTTAAAATTGAAGGAGTTTTTGTGCTTTTCAGACCGTGAAGAGCATGAATATGTGTTTCTTCTGGAAATCTGAGCTCTGTATCAAAAGTTACGTTTTCTGGCTGAATTGAGCCCTACTGCCAATTCTGTGATGCACTTTGGTCTAACTCCTCAGGGAAAGCTCGTACTTGAAAATTGAATCTGTTTTTGTGCTTTTCAGACCGTGAGGAGCATGAATATGTGTTTCTTCTACAAATCTGAGCTTTGGGTCAAAAGTTTCCTTTTCTGGCTGAATTGAGCCCTAAT
>NW_027257030.1:0-67662 GCF_029215685.1 Pituophis catenifer annectens | reverse complement strand
GGGGTCAGAAAAAAACTGCCCAGGACCAAAAAATTTTTTTTGACTCAAATGTAACAACGGATGCTAGAATGTGATTCGGGGTGGAATTCCATGCTTAAAAATGTTATTATTAGCTGTTTTTAAAAATTGAGTGTTTTTGCTGCCCGAGGAAGAAAACGCGTGATGCCGGGGTCAGAAAAAAAAACTGCCCAGGACCAAAAAATTTTTTTTTGACTCAAATGTAACAACGGATGCTAGAATGTGATTCGGGGTGGAATTCCATGCTTAAAAATGTTATTATTAGCTGTTTTTAAAAATTGAGTGTTTTTGCTGCCCGAGGAAGAAAACGCGTGATGCCGGGGTCAGAAAAAAAACTGCCCAGGACCAAAAAAATTTTTTTGACTCAAATGTAACAACGGATGCTAGAATGTGATTCGGGGTGGAATTCCATCCTTAAAAATGTTATTATTAGCTGTTTTTCAAAATTGAGTGTTTTTGCTTCCCGAGGAAGAAAACGCGTGATGCCGGGGTCAGAAAAAAAAACTGCCCAGGACCAAAAAATTTTTTTTGACTCAAATGTAACAACGGATGCTAGAATGTGATTCGGGGTGGAATTCCATGCTTAAAAATGTTATTATTAGCTGTTTTTAAAAATTGAGTGTTTTTGCTGCCCGAGGAAGAAAACGCGTGATGCCGGGGTCAGAAAAAAAACTGCCCAGGACCAAAAAAATTTTTTTGACTCAAATGTAACAACGGATGCTAGAATGTGATTCGGGGTGGAATTCCATGCTTAAAAATGTTATTATTAGCTGTTTTTAAAAATTGAGTGTTTTTGCTGCCCGAGGAAGAAAACGCGTGATGCCGGGGTCAGAAAAAAAAACTGCCCAGGACCAAAAAATTTTTTTGGACTCAAATGTAACAACGGATGCTAGAATGTGATTCGGGGTGGAATTCCATCCTTAAAAATGTTATTATTAGCTGTTTTTAAAAATTGAGTGTTTTTGCTGCCCGAGGAAGAAAACGCGTGATGCCGGGGTCAGAAAAAAAAATGCCCCAGGACCAAAAAATTTTTTTTGACTCAAATGTAACAACGGATGCTAGAATGTGATTCGGGGTGGAATTCCATGCTTAAAAATGTTATTATTAGCTGTTTTTAAAAATTGAGTGTTTTTGCTGCCCGAGGAAGAAAACGCGTGATGCCGGGGTCAGAAAAAAAACTGCCCAGGACCAAAAAAATTTTTTTGACTCAAATGTAACAACGGATGCTAGAATGTGATTCGGGGTGGAATTCCATCCTTAAAATGTTATTATTAGCTGTTTTTCAAAATTGAGTGTTTTTGCTGCCCGAGGAAGAAAACGCGTGATGCCGGGGGTCAGAAAAAAAACTGCCCAGGACCAAAAAATTTTTTTTGACTCAAATGTAACAACGGATGCTAGAATGTGATTCGGGGTGGAATTCCATCCTTAAAAATGTTATTATTAGCTGTTTTTAAAAATTGAGTGTTTTTGCTGCCCGAGGAAGAAAACGCGTGATGCCGGGGTCAGAAAAAAAAATGCCCAGGACCAAAAAATTTTTTTTGACTCAAATGTAACAACGGATGCTAGAATGTGATTCGGGGGTGGAATTCCATGCTTAAAAATGTTATTATTAGCTGTTTTTAAAAATTGAGTGTTTTTGCTGCCCGAGGAAGAAAACGCGTGATGCCGGGGTCAGAAAAAAAACTGCCCAGGACCAAAAAATTTTTTTTGACTCAAATGTAACAACGGATGCTAGAATGTGATTCGGGGTGGAATTCCATCCTTAAAAATGTTATTATTAGCTGTTTTTCAAAATTGAGTGTTTTTGCTGCCCGAGGAAGAAAACGCGTGATGCCGGGGTCAGAAAAAAAAACTGCCCAGGACCAAAAAATTTTTTTTGACTCAAATGTAACAACGGATGCTAGAATGTGATTCGGGGTGGAATTCCATCCTTAAAAATGTTATTATTAGCTGTTTTTCAAAATTGAGTGTTTTTGCTGCCCGAGGAAGAAAACGCGTGATGCCGGGGTCAGAAAAAAAACTGCCCAGGACCAAAAAAATTTTTTTGACTCAAATGTAACAACGGATGCTAGAATGTGATTCGGGGGTGGAATTCCATCCTTAAAAATGTTATTATTAGCTGTTTTTAAAAATTGAGTGTTTTTGCTGCCCGAGGAAGAAAACGCGTGATGCCGGGGTCAGAAAAAAAAATGCCCAGGACCAAAAAATTTTTTTTGACTCAAATGTAACAACGGATGCTAGAATGTGATTCGGGGTGGAATTCCATGCTTAAAAATGTTATTATTAGCTGTTTTTAAAAATTGAGTGTTTTTGCTGCCCGAGGAAGAAAACGCGTGATGCCGGGGGTCAGAAAAAAAACTGCCCAGGACCAAAAAAATTTTTTTGACTCAAATGTAACAACGGATTCTAGAATGTGATTCGGGGTGGAATTCCATCCTTAAAAATGTTATTATTAGCTGTTTTTAAAAATTGAGTGTTTTTGCTGCCCGAGGAAGAAAACGCGTGATGCCGGGGTCAGAAAAAAAACTGCCCAGGACCAAAAAAATTTTTTTGACTCAAATGTAACAACGGATGCTAGAATGTGATTCGGGGTGGAATTCCATGCTTAAAAATGTTATTATTAGCTGTTTTTAAAAATTGAGTGTTTTTGCTGCCCGAGGAAGAAACGCGTGATGCCGGGGTCAGAAAAAAAACTGCCCAGGACCAAAAAATTTTTTTGGACTCAAATGTAACAACGGATGCTAGAATGTGATTCGGGGTGGAATTCCATGCTTAAAATGTTATTATTAGCTGTTTTTCAAATTGAGTGTTTTTGCTTCCCGAGGAAGAAAACGCGTGATGCCGGGGGTCAGAAAAAAAACTGCCCAGGACCAAAATATTTTTTTTGACTCAAATGTAACAACGGATGCTAGAATGTGATTCGGGGGTGGAATTCCATCCTTAAAAATGTTATTATTAGCTGTTTTTAAAAATTGAGTGTTTTTGCTGCCCGAGGAAGAAAACGCGTGATGCCGGGGTCAGAAAAAAAAATGCCCAGGACAAAAAATTTTTTTTGACTCAAATGTAACAACGGATGCTAGAATGTGATTCGGGGTGGAATTCCATGCTTAAAAATGTTATTATTAGCTGTTTTTAAAAATTGAGTGTTTTTTGCTGCCCGAGGAAGAAAACGCGTGATGCCGGGGTCAGAAAAAAAACTGCCCAGGACCAAAAAAATTTTTTTGACTCAAATGTAACAACGGATGCTAGAATGTGATTCGGGTGGAATTCCATCCTTAAAAATGTTATTATTAGCTGTTTTTAAAAATTGAGTGTTTTTGCTGCCCGAGGAAGAAAACGCGTGATGCCGGGGTCAGAAAAAAAACTGCCCAGGACCAAAAAAATTTTTTTGACTCAAATGTAACAACGGATGCTAGAATGTGATTCGGGGTGGAATTCCATGCTTAAAAATGTTATTATTAGCTGTTTTTAAAAATTGAGTGTTTTTGCTGCCCGAGGAAGAAAACGCGTGATGCCGGGGTCAGAAAAAAAACTGCCCAGGACCAAAAAATTTTTTTTGACTCAAATGTAACAACGGATGCTAGAATGTGATTCGGGGTGGAATTCCATGCTTAAAAATGTTATTATTAGCTGTTTTTAAAAATTGAGTGTTTTTGCTGCCCGAGGAAGAAAACGCGTGATGCCGGGGTCAGAAAAAAAACTGCCCAGGACCAAAAAATTTTTTTGGACTCAAATGTAACAACGGATGCTAGAATGTGATTCGGGGTGGAATTCCATGCTTAAAAATGTTATTATTAGCTGTTTTTCAAAATTGAGTGTTTTTGCTTCCCGAGGAAGAAAACGCGTGATGCCGGGGTCAGAAAAAAAACTGCCCAGGACCAAAAAAATTTTTTTGACTCAAATGTAACAACGGATGCTAGAATGTGATTCGGGGTGGAATTCCATCCTTAAAAATGTTATTATTAGCTGTTTTTAAAAATTGAGTGTTTTTGCTGCCCGAGGAAGAAAACGCGTGATGCCGGGGTCAGAAAAAAAAATGCCCAGGACCAAAAAATTTTTTTTGACTCAAATGTAACAACGGATGCTAGAATGTGATTCGGGGTGGAATTCCATGCTTAAAAATGTTATTATTAGCTGTTTTTAAAAATTGAGTGTTTTTGCTGCCCGAGGAAGAAAACGCGTGATGCCGGGGTCAGAAAAAAAAACTGCCCAGGACCAAAAAAATTTTTTTGACTCAAATGTAACAACGGATGCTAGAATGTGATTCGGGGTGGAATTCCATCCTTAAAAATGTTATTATTAGCTGTTTTTCAAAATTGAGTGTTTTTGCTTCCCGAGGAAGAAAACGCGTGATGCCGGGGTCAGAAAAAAAACTGCCCAGGACCAAAATATTTTTTTTGACTCAAATGTAACAACGGATGCTAGAATGTGATTCGGGGTGGAATTCCATCCTTAAAAATGTTATTATTAGCTGTTTTTAAAAATTGAGTGTTTTTGCTGCCCGAGGAAGAAAACGCGTGATGCCGGGGTCAGAAAAAAAAAATGCCCAGGACAAAAAATTTTTTTTTGACTCAAATGTAACAACGGATGCTAGAATGTGATTCGGGGTGGAATTCCATGCTTAAAAATGTTATTATTAGCTGTTTTTAAAAATTGAGTGTTTTTGCTGCCCGAGGAAGAAAACGCGTGATGCCGGGGTCAGAAAAAAAACTGCCCAGGACCAAAAAAAATTTTTTTTGACTCAAATGTAACAACGGATGCTAGAATGTGATTCGGGGTGGAATTCCATCCTTAAAAATGTTATTATTAGCTGTTTTTAAAAATTGAGTGTTTTTGCTGCCCGAGGAAGAAAACGCGTGATGCCGGGGTCAGAAAAAAAACTGCCCAGGACCAAAAAAATTTTTTTTGACTCAAATGTAACAACGGATGCTAGAATGTGATTCGGGGTGGAATTCCATGCTTAAAAATGTTATTATTAGCTGTTTTTAAAAATTGAGTGTTTTTGCTGCCCGAGGAAGAAAACGCGTGATGCCGGGGTCAGAAAAAAAACTGCCCAGGACCAAAAAATTTTTTTTGACTCAAATGTAACAACGGATGCTAGAATGTGATTCGGGGTGGAATTCCATGCTTAAAAATGTTATTATTAGCTGTTTTTAAAAATTGAGTGTTTTTGCTGCCCGAGGAAGAAAACGCGTGATGCCGGGGGTCAGAAAAAAAACTGCCCAGGACCAAAAAATTTTTTTGGACTCAAATGTAACAACGGATGCTAGAATGTGATTCGGGGTGGAATTCCATGCTTAAAAATGTTATTATTAGCTGTTTTTCAAAATTGAGTGTTTTTGCTTCCGAGGAAGAAAACGCGTGATGCCGGGGGTCAGAAAAAAAACTGCCCAGGACCAAAAAAATTTTTTTGACTCAAATGTAACAACGGATGCTAGAATGTGATTCGGGGTGGAATTCCATCCTTAAAAATGTTATTATTAGCTGTTTTTAAAAATTGAGTGTTTTTGCTGCCCGAGGAAGAAAACGCGTGATGCCGGGGTCAGAAAAAAAAATGCCCAGGACCAAAAAATTTTTTTTGACTCAAATGTAACAACGGATGCTAGAATGTGATTCGGGGTGGAATTCCATGCTTAAAAATGTTATTATTAGCTGTTTTTAAAAATTGAGTGTTTTTGCTGCCCGAGGAAGAAAACGCGTGATGCCGGGGTCAGAAAAAAAACTGCCCAGGACCAAAAAAATTTTTTTGACTCAAATGTAACAACGGATGCTAGAATGTGATTCGGGGTGGAATTCCATCCTTAAAAATGTTATTATTAGCTGTTTTTCAAAATTGAGTGTTTTTGCTTCCCGAGGAAGAAAACGCGTGATGCCGGGGGTCAGAAAAAAAACTGCCCAGGACCAAAAATTTTTTTTTGACTCAAATGTAACAACGGATGCTAGAATGTGATTCGGGGTGGAATTCCATGCTTAAAAATGTTATTATTAGCTGTTTTTCAAAATTGAGTGTTTTTGCTTCCCGAGGAAGAAAAACGCGTGATGCCGGGGTCAGAAAAAAAACTGCCCAGGACCAAAAAATTTTTTTGACTCAAATGTAACAACGGATGCTAGAATGTGATTCGGGGTGGAATTCCATCCTTAAAAATGTTATTATTAGCTGTTTTTAAAAATTGAGTGTTTTTGCTGCCCGAGGAAGAAAACGCGTGATGCCGGGGTCAGAAAAAAAAATGCCCAGGACCAAAAAATTTTTTTTGACTCAAATGTAACAACGGATGCTAGAATGTGATTCGGGGTGGAATTCCATGCTTAAAAATGTTATTATTAGCTGTTTTTAAAAATTGAGTGTTTTTGCTGCCCGAGGAAGAAAACGCGTGATGCCGGGGTCAGAAAAAAAACTGCCCAGGACCAAAAAAATTTTTTTGACTCAAATGTAACAATGGATGCTAGAATGTGATTCGGGGTGGAATTCCATGCTTAAAAATGTTATTATTAGCTGTTTTTAAAAATTGAGTGTTTTTGCTGCCCGAGGAAGAAAACGCGTGATGCCGGGGTCAGAAAAAAAACTGCCCAGGACCAAAAAATTTTTTTTGACTCAAATGTAACAACGGATGCTAGAATGTGATTCGGGGTGGAATTCCATGCTTAAAAATGTTATTATTAGCTGTTTTTAAAAATTGAGTGTTTTTGCTGCCCGAGGAAGAAAACGCGTGATGCCGGGGTCAGAAAAAAAACTGCCCAGGACCAAAAAATTTTTTTGGACTCAAATGTAACAACGGATGCTAGAATGTGATTCGGGGTGGAATTCCATGCTTAAAAATGTTATTATTAGCTGTTTTTCAAAATTGAGTGTTTTTGCTTCCCGAGGAAGAAAACGCGTGATGCCGGGGTCAGAAAAAAAACTGCCCAGGACCAAAAAAATTTTTTTGACTCAAATGTAACAACGGATGCTAGAATGTGATTCGGGGTGGAATTCCATCCTTAAAAATGTTATTATTAGCTGTTTTTAAAAATTGAGTGTTTTTGCTGCCCGAGGAAGAAAACGCGTGATGCCGGGGTCAGAAAAAAAAATGCCCAGGACCAAAAAATTTTTTTTGACTCAAATGTAACAACGGATGCTAGAATGTGATTCGGGGTGGAATTCCATGCTTAAAAATGTTATTATTAGCTGTTTTTAAAAATTGAGTGTTTTTGCTGCCCGAGGAAGAAAACGCGTGATGCCGGGGGTCAGAAAAAAAACTGCCCAGGACCAAAAAAATTTTTTTGACTCAAATGTAACAACGGATGCTAGAATGTGATTCGGGGTGGAATTCCATCCTTAAAAATGTTATTATTAGCTGTTTTTCAAAATTGAGTGTTTTTGCTTCCCGAGGAAGAAAACGCGTGATGCCGGGGTCAGAAAAAAAACTGCCCAGGACCAAAAATTTTTTTTTGACTCAAATGTAACAACGGATGCTAGAATGTGATTCGGGGTGGAATTCCATGCTTAAAAATGTTATTATTAGCTGTTTTTCAAAATTGAGTGTTTTTGCTTCCCGAGGAAGAAAACGCGTGATGCCGGGGTCAGAAAAAAAAACTGCCCAGGACCAAAATATTTTTTTTGACTCAAATGTAACAACGGATGCTAGAATGTGATTCGGGGTGGAATTCCATCCTTAAAAATGTTATTATTAGCTGTTTTTAAAAATTGAGTGTTTTTGCTGCCCGAGGAAGAAAACGCGTGATGCCGGGGTCAGAAAAAAAAATGCCCAGGACCAAAAAATTTTTTTTGACTCAAATGTAACAACGGATGCTAGAATGTGATTCGGGGTGGAATTCCATGCTTAAAAATGTTATTATTAGCTGTTTTTAAAAATTGAGTGTTTTTGCTGCCCGAGGAAGAAAACGCGTGATGCCGGGGTCAGAAAAAAAACTGCCCAGGACCAAAAAAATTTTTTTGACTCAAATGTAACAACGGATGCTAGAATGTGATTCGGGGTGGAATTCCATCCTTAAAAATGTTATTATTAGCTGTTTTTAAAAATTGAGTGTTTTTGCTGCCCGAGGAAGAAAACGCGTGATGCCGGGGTCAGAAAAAAAAATGCCCAGGACCAAAAAATTTTTTTTGACTCAAATGTAACAACGGATGCTAGAATGTGATTCGGGGTGGAATTCCATCCTTAAAAATGTTATTATTAGCTGTTTTTAAAAATTGAGTGTTTTTGCTGCCCGAGGAAGAAAACGCGTGATGCCGGGGTCAGAAAAAAAAATGCCCAGGACCAAAAAAATTTTTTTGACTCAAATGTAACAACGGATGCTAGAATGTGATTCGGGGTGGAATTCCATGCTTAAAAATGTTATTATTAGCTGTTTTTAAAAATTGAGTGTTTTTGCTGCCCGAGGAAGAAAACGCGTGATGCCGGGGTCAGAAAAAAAACTGCCCAGGACCAAAATATTTTTTTTGACTCAAATGTAACAACGGATGCTAGAATGTGATTCGGGGTGGAATTCCATGCTTAAAAATGTTATTATTAGCTGTTTTTAAAAATTGAGTGTTTTTGCTGCCCGAGGAAGAAAACGCGTGATGCCGGGGTCAGAAAAAAAACTGCCCAGGACCAAAAAATTTTTTTGGACTCAAATGTAACAACGGATGCTAGAATGTGATTCGGGGTGGAATTCCATGCTTAAAAATGTTATTATTAGCTGTTTTTCAAAATTGAGTGTTTTTGCTTCCCGAGGAAGAAAACGCGTGATGCCGGGGTCAGAAAAAAAACTGCCCAGGACCAAAAAAATTTTTTTGACTCAAATGTAACAACGGATGCTAGAATGTGATTCGGGGTGGAATTCCATCCTTAAAAATGTTATTATTAGCTGTTTTTAAAAATTGAGTGTTTTTGCTGCCCGAGGAAGAAAACGCGTGATGCCGGGGTCAGAAAAAAAAAATGCCCAGGACCAAAAAATTTTTTTTGACTCAAATGTAACAACGGATGCTAGAATGTGATTCGGGGTGGAATTCCATGCTTAAAAATGTTATTATTAGCTGTTTTTAAAAAATGAGTGTTTTTGCTGCCCGAGGAAGAAAACGCGTGATGCCGGGGTCAGAAAAAAAACTGCCCAGGACCAAAAAAATTTTTTTGACTCAAATGTAACAACGGATGCTAGAATGTGATTCGGGGTGGAATTCCATCCTTAAAAATGTTATTATTAGCTGTTTTTCAAAATTGAGTGTTTTTGCTTCCCGAGGAAGAAAACGCGTGATGCCGGGGTCAGAAAAAAAACTGCCCAGGACCAAAAATTTTTTTTTGACTCTAATGTAACAACGGATGCTAGAATGTGATTCGGGGTGGAATTCCATGCTTAAAAATGTTATTATTAGCTGTTTTTCAAAATTGAGTGTTTTTGCTTCCCGAGGAAGAAATCGCGTGATGCCGGGGTCAGAAAAAAAACTGCCCAGGACCAAAAAAATTTTTTTGACTCAAATGTAACAACGGATGCTAGAATGTGATTCGGGGTGGAATTCCATCCTTAAAAATGTTATTATTAGCTGTTTTTAAAAATTGAGTGTTTTTGCTGCCCGAGGAAGAAAACGCGTGATACCGGGGTCAGAAAAAAAAATGCCCAGGACCAAAAAATTTTTTTTGACTCAAATGTAACAACGGATGCTAGAATGTGATTCGGGGTGGAATTCCATGCTTAAAAATGTTATTATTAGCTGTTTTTAAAAATTGAGTGTTTTTGCTGCCCGAGGAAGAAAACGCGTGATGCCGGGGTCAGAAAAAAAACTGCCCAGGACCAAAAAATTTTTTTTGACTCAAATGTAACAACGGATGCTAGAATGTGATTCGGGGTGGAATTCCATCCTTAAAAATGTTATTATTAGCTGTTTTTAAAAATTGAGTGTTTTTGCTGCCCGAGGAAGAAAACGCGTGATGCCGGGGTCAGAAAAAAAACTGCCCAGGACCAAAAAAATTTTTTTGACTCAAATGTAACAACGGATGCTAGAATGTGATTCGGGGTGGAATTCCATCCTTAAAAATGTTATTATTAGCTGTTTTTAAAAATTGAGTGTTTTTGCTGCCCGAGGAAGAAAACGCGTGATGCCGGGGTCAGAAAAAAAAATGCCCAGGACCAAAAAAATTTTTTTGACTCAAATGTAACAACGGATGCTAGAATGTGATTCGGGGTGGAATTCCATGCTTAAAAATGTTATTATTAGCTGTTTTTAAAAATTGAGTGTTTTTGCTGCCCGAGGAAGAAAACGCGTGATGCCGGGGTCAGAAAAAAAACTGCCCAGGACCAAAAAATTTTTTTGGACTCAAATGTAACAACGGATGCTAGAATGTGATTCGGGGTGGAATTCCATGCTTAAAAATGTTATTATTAGCTGTTTTTCAAAATTGAGTGTTTTTGCTTCCCGAGGAAGAAAACGCGTGATGCCGGGGTCAGAAAAAAAACTGCCCAGGACCAAAAAAATTTTTTTGACTCAAATGTAACAACGGATGCTAGAATGTGATTCGGGGTGGAATTCCATCCTTAAAAATGTTATTATTAGCTGTTTTTCAAAATTGAGTGTTTTTGCTTCCCGAGGAAGAAAACGCGTGATGCCGGGGTCAGAAAAAAAAACTGCCCAGGACCAAAAATTTTTTTTTGACTCAAATGTAACAACGGATGCTAGAATGTGATTCGGGGTGGAATTCCATGCTTAAAAATGTTATTATTAGCTGTTTTTAAAAATTGAGTGTTTTTGCTGCCCGAGGAAGAAAACGCGTGATGCCGGGGTCAGAAAAAAAACTGCCCAGGACCAAAAAAATTTTTTTGACTCAAATGTAACAACGGATGCTAGAATGTGATTCGGGGTGGAATTCCATCCTTAAAAATGTTATTATTAGCTGTTTTTCAAAATTGAGTGTTTTTGCTGCCCGAGGAAGAAAACGCGTGATGCCGGGGTCAGAAAAAAAACTGCCCAGGACCAAAATATTTTTTTTGACTCAAATGTAACAACGGATGCTAGAATGTGATTCGGGGTGGAATTCCATGCTTAAAAATGTTATTATTAGCTGTTTTTAAAAATTGAGTGTTTTTGCTGCCCGAGGAAGAAAACGCGTGATGCCGGGGTCAGAAAAAAAACTGCCCAGGACCAAAAATTTTTTTTGGACTCAAATGTAACAACGGATGCTAGAATGTGATTCGGGGTGGAATTCCATCCTTAAAAATGTTATTATTAGCTGTTTTTCAAAATTGAGTGTTTTTGCTTCCCGAGGAAGAAAACGCGTGATGCCGGGGTCAGAAAAAAAACTGCCCAGGACCAAAAATTTTTTTTTGACTCAAATGTAACAACGGATGCTAGAATGTGATTCGGGGTGGAATTCCATGCTTAAAAATGTTATTATTAGCTGTTTTTAAAAATTGAGTGTTTTTGCTGCCCGAGGAAGAAAACGCGTGATGCCGGGGTCAGAAAAAAAACTGCCCAGGACCAAAAAAATTTTTTTGACTCAAATGTAACAACGGATGCTAGAATGTGATTCGGGGTGGAATTCCATCCTTAAAAATGTTATTATTAGCTGTTTTTCAAAATTGAGTGTTTTTGCTTCCCGAGGAAGAAAACGCGTGATGCCGGGGTCAGAAAAAAAACTGCCCAGGACCAAAAAAATTTTTTTGACTCAAATGTAACAACGGATGCTAGAATGTGATTCGGGGTGGAATTCCATGCTTAAAAATGTTATTATTAGCTGTTTTTAAAAATTGAGTGTTTTTGCTGCCCGAGGAAGAAAACGCGTGATGCCGGGGTCAGAAAAAAAACTGCCCAGGACCAAAAAATTTTTTTGGACTCAAATGTAACAACGGATGCTAGAATGTGATTCGGGGTGGAATTCCATGCTTAAAAATGTTATTATTAGCTGTTTTTCAAAATTGAGTGTTTTTGCTTCCCGAGGAAGAAAACGCGTGATGCCGGGGTCAGAAAAAAAAACTGCCCAGGACCAAAAAAATTTTTTTGACTCAAATGTAACAACGGATGCTAGAATGTGATTCGGGGTGGAATTCCATCCTTAAAAATGTTATTATTAGCTGTTTTTAAAAATTGAGTGTTTTTGCTGCCCGAGGAAGAAAACGCGTGATGCCGGGGTCAGAAAAAAAAATGCCCAGGACCAAAAAATTTTTTTTGACTCAAATGTAACAACGGATGCTAGAATGTGATTCGGGGTGGAATTCCATGCTTAAAAATGTTATTATTAGCTGTTTTTAAAAATTGAGTGTTTTTGCTGCCCGAGGAAGAAAAACGCGTGATGCCGGGGTCAGAAAAAAAACTGCCCAGGACCAAAAAAATTTTTTTGACTCAAATGTAACAACGGATGCTAGAATGTGATTCGGGGTGGAATTCCATCCTTAAAAATGTTATTATTAGCTGTTTTTCAAAATTGAGTGTTTTTGCTTCCCGAGGAAGAAAACGCGTGATGCCGGGGTCAGAAAAAAAACTGCCCAGGACCAAAATATTTTTTTTGACTCAAATGTAACAACGGATGCTAGAATGTGATTCGGGGTGGAATTCCATCCTTAAAAATGTTATTATTAGCTGTTTTTAAAAATTGAGTGTTTTTGCTGCCCGAGGAAGAAAACGCGTGATGCCGGGGGTCAGAAAAAAAAATGCCCAGGACAAAAAATTTTTTTTGACTCAAATGTAACAACGGATGCTAGAATGTGATTCGGGGTGGAATTCCATGCTTAAAAATGTTATTATTAGCTGTTTTTAAAAATTGAGTGTTTTTGCTGCCCGAGGAAGAAAACGCGTGATGCCGGGGTCAGAAAAAAAACTGCCCAGGACCAAAAAAATTTTTTTGACTCAAATGTAACAACGGATGCTAGAATGTGATTCGGGGTGGAATTCCATCCTTAAAAATGTTATTATTAGCTGTTTTTAAAAATTGAGTGTTTTTGCTGCCCGAGGAAGAAAACGCGTGATGCCGGGGTCAGAAAAAAAACTGCCCAGGACCAAAAAAATTTTTTTGACTCAAATGTAACAACGGATGCTAGAATGTGATTCGGGGTGGAATTCCATGCTTAAAAATGTTATTATTAGCTGTTTTTAAAAATTGAGTGTTTTTGCTGCCCGAGGAAGAAAACGCGTGATGCCGGGGTCAGAAAAAAAACTGCCCAGGACCAAAAAATTTTTTTTGACTCAAATGTAACAACGGATGCTAGAATGTGATTCGGGGTGGAATTCCATGCTTAAAAATGTTATTATTAGCTGTTTTTAAAAATTGAGTGTTTTTGCTGCCCGAGGAAGAAAACGCGTGATGCCGGGGTCAGAAAAAAAACTGCCCAGGACCAAAAAATTTTTTTGGACTCAAATGTAACAACGGATGCTAGAATGTGATTCGGGGTGGAATTCCATGCTTAAAAATGTTATTATTAGCTGTTTTTCAAAATTGAGTGTTTTTGCTTCCCGAGGAAGAAAACGCGTGATGCCGGGGTCAGAAAAAAAAACTGCCCAGGACCAAAAAAATTTTTTTGACTCAAATGTAACAACGGATGCTAGAATGTGATTCGGGGTGGAATTCCATCCTTAAAAATGTTATTATTAGCTGTTTTTAAAAATTGAGTGTTTTTGCTGCCCGAGGAAGAAAACGCGTGATGCCGGGGTCAGAAAAAAAAATGCCCAGGACCAAAAAATTTTTTTTGACTCAAATGTAACAACGGATGCTAGAATGTGATTCGGGGTGGAATTCCATGCTTAAAAATGTTATTATTAGCTGTTTTTAAAAATTGAGTGTTTTTGCTGCCCGAGGAAGAAAACGCGTGATGCCGGGGTCAGAAAAAAAAACTGCCCAGGACCAAAAAAATTTTTTTGACTCAAATGTAACAACGGATGCTAGAATGTGATTCGGGGGTGGAATTCCATCCTTAAAAATGTTATTATTAGCTGTTTTTCAAAATTGAGTGTTTTTGCTTCCCGAGGAAGAAAACGCGTGATGCCGGGGTCAGAAAAAAAACTGCCCAGGACCAAAAATTTTTTTTTGACTCAAATGTAACAACGGATGCTAGAATGTGATTCGGGGTGGAATTCCATGCTTAAAAATGTTATTATTAGCTGTTTTTCAAAATTGAGTGTTTTTGCTTCCCGAGGAAGAAAACGCGTGATGCCGGGGTCAGAAAAAAAACTGCCCAGGACCAAAAAATTTTTTTGACTCAAATGTAACAACGGATGCTAGAATGTGATTCGGGGTGGAATTCCATCCTTAAAAATGTTATTATTAGCTGTTTTTAAAAATTGAGTGTTTTTGCTGCCCGAGGAAGAAAACGCGTGATGCCGGGGTCAGAAAAAAAAATGCCCAGGACCAAAAAATTTTTTTTGACTCAAATGTAACAACGGATGCTAGAATGTGATTCGGGGGTGGAATTCCATGCTTAAAAATGTTATTATTAGCTGTTTTTAAAAATTGAGTGTTTTTGCTGCCCGAGGAAGAAAACGCGTGATGCCGGGGTCAGAAAAAAAACTGCCCAGGACCAAAAAAATTTTTTTGACTCAAATGTAACAATGGATGCTAGAATGTGATTCGGGGTGGAATTCCATGCTTAAAAATGTTATTATTAGCTGTTTTTAAAAATTGAGTGTTTTTGCTGCCCGAGGAAGAAAACGCGTGATGCCGGGGGTCAGAAAAAAAACTGCCCAGGACCAAAAAATTTTTTTTGACTCAAATGTAACAACGGATGCTAGAATGTGATTCGGGGTGGAATTCCATGCTTAAAAATGTTATTATTAGCTGTTTTTAAAAATTGAGTGTTTTTGCTGCCCGAGGAAGAAAACGCGTGATGCCGGGGGTCAGAAAAAAAACTGCCCAGGACCAAAAAATTTTTTTGGACTCAAATGTAACAACGGATGCTAGAATGTGATTCGGGGTGGAATTCCATGCTTAAAAATGTTATTATTAGCTGTTTTTCAAAATTGAGTGTTTTTGCTTCCCGAGGAAGAAAACGCGTGATGCCGGGGTCAGAAAAAAAACTGCCCAGGACCAAAAAAATTTTTTTGACTCAAATGTAACAACGGATGCTAGAATGTGATTCGGGGTGGAATTCCATCCTTAAAAATGTTATTATTAGCTGTTTTTAAAAATTGAGTGTTTTTGCTGCCCGAGGAAGAAAACGCGTGATGCCGGGGTCAGAAAAAAAAATGCCCAGGACCAAAAAATTTTTTTTGACTCAAATGTAACAACGGATGCTAGAATGTGATTCGGGGTGGAATTCCATGCTTAAAAATGTTATTATTAGCTGTTTTTAAAAATTGAGTGTTTTTGCTGCCCGAGGAAGAAAACGCGTGATGCCGGGGTCAGAAAAAAAACTGCCCAGGACCAAAAAAATTTTTTTGACTCAAATGTAACAACGGATGCTAGAATGTGATTCAGGGTGGAATTCCATCCTTAAAAATGTTATTATTAGCTGTTTTTCAAAATTGAGTGTTTTTGCTTCCCGAGGAAGAAAACGCGTGATGCCGGGGTCAGAAAAAAAACTGCCCAGGACCAAAAATTTTTTTTTGACTCAAATGTAACAACGGATGCTAGAATGTGATTCGGGGTGGAATTCCATGCTTAAAAATGTTATTATTAGCTGTTTTTCAAAATTGAGTGTTTTTGCTTCCCGAGGAAGAAAACGCGTGATGCCGGGGTCAGAAAAAAAAACTGCCCAGGACCAAAATATTTTTTTTGACTCAAATGTAACAACGGATGCTAGAATGTGATTCGGGGGTGGAATTCCATCCTTAAAAATGTTATTATTAGCTGTTTTTAAAAATTGAGTGTTTTTGCTGCCCGAGGAAGAAAACGCGTGATGCCGGGGTCAGAAAAAAAAATGCCCAGGACCAAAAAATTTTTTTTGACTCAAATGTAACAACGGATGCTAGAATGTGATTCGGGGTGGAATTCCATGCTTAAAAATGTTATTATTAGCTGTTTTTAAAAATTGAGTGTTTTTGCTGCCCGAGGAAGAAAACGCGTGATGCCGGGGTCAGAAAAAAAACTGCCCAGGACCAAAAAAATTTTTTTGACTCAAATGTAACAACGGATGCTAGAATGTGATTCGGAGTGGAATTCCATCCTTAAAAATGTTATTATTAGCTGTTTTTAAAAATTGAGTGTTTTTGCTGCCCGAGGAAGAAAACGCGTGATGCCGGGGTCAGAAAAAAAAAATGCCCAGGACCAAAAAATTTTTTTTTGACTCAAATGTAACAACGGATGCTAGAATGTGATTCGGGGTGGAATTCCATCCTTAAAAATGTTATTATTAGCTGTTTTTAAAAATTGAGTGTTTTTGCTGCCCGAGGAAGAAAACGCGTGATGCCGGGGTCAGAAAAAAAAATGCCCAGGACCAAAAAAATTTTTTTGACTCAAATGTAACAACGGATGCTAGAATGTGATTCGGGGTGGAATTCCATGCTTAAAAATGTTATTATTAGCTGTTTTTAAAAATTGAGTGTTTTTGCTGCCCGAGGAAGAAAACGCGTGATGCCGGGGTCAGAAAAAAAACTGCCCAGGACCAAAATATTTTTTTTGACTCAAATGTAACAACGGATGCTAGAATGTGATTCGGGGTGGAATTCCATGCTTAAAAATGTTATTATTAGCTGTTTTTAAAAATTGAGTGTTTTTGCTGCCCGAGGAAGAAAACGCGTGATGCCGGGGTCAGAAAAAAAAACTGCCCAGGACCAAAAAATTTTTTTGGACTCAAATGTAACAACGGATGCTAGAATGTGATTCGGGGTGGAATTCCATGCTTAAAAATGTTATTATTAGCTGTTTTTCAAAATTGAGTGTTTTTGCTTCCTGAGGAAGAAAACGCGTGATGCCGGGGTCAGAAAAAAAACTGCCCAGGACCAAAAAAATTTTTTTGACTCAAATGTAACAACGGATGCTAGAATGTGATTCGGGGTGGAATTCCATCCTTAAAAATGTTATTATTAGCTGTTTTTAAAAATTGAGTGTTTTTGCTGCCCGAGGAAGAAAACGCGTGATGCCGGGGTCAGAAAAAAAAATGCCCAGGACCAAAAAATTTTTTTTGACTCAAATGTAACAACGGATGCTAGAATGTGATTCGGGGTGGAATTCCATGCTTAAAAATGTTATTATTAGCTGTTTTTAAAAAATGAGTGTTTTTGCTGCCCGAGGAAGAAAACGCGTGATGCCGGGGTCAGAAAAAAAACTGCCCAGGACCAAAAAAATTTTTTTGACTCAAATGTAACAACGGATGCTAGAATGTGATTCGGGGTGGAATTCCATCCTTAAAAATGTTATTATTAGCTGTTTTTCAAAATTGAGTGTTTTTGCTTCCCGAGGAAGAAAACGCGTGATGCCGGGGTCAGAAAAAAAACTGCCCAGGACCAAAAATTTTTTTTTGACTCTAATGTAACAACGGATGCTAGAATGTGATTCGGGGTGGAATTCCATGCTTAAAAATGTTATTATTAGCTGTTTTTCAAAATTGAGTGTTTTTGCTTCCCGAGGAAGAAATCGCGTGATGCCGGGGTCAGAAAAAAAACTGCCCAGGACCAAAAAAATTTTTTTGACTCAAATGTAACAACGGATGCTAGAATGTGATTCGGGGTGGAATTCCATCCTTAAAAATGTTATTATTAGCTGTTTTTAAAAATTGAGTGTTTTTGCTGCCCGAGGAAGAAAACGCGTGATACCGGGGTCAGAAAAAAAAATGCCCAGGACCAAAAAATTTTTTTTGACTCAAATGTAACAACGGATGCTAGAATGTGATTCGGGGTGGAATTCCATGCTTAAAAATGTTATTATTAGCTGTTTTTAAAAATTGAGTGTTTTTGCTGCCCGAGGAAGAAAACGCGTGATGCCGGGGTCAGAAAAAAAACTGCCCAGGACCAAAAAATTTTTTTTGACTCAAATGTAACAACGGATGCTAGAATGTGATTCGGGGTGGAATTCCATCCTTAAAAATGTTATTATTAGCTGTTTTTAAAAATTGAGTGTTTTTGCTGCCCGAGGAAGAAAACGCGTGATGCCGGGGTCAGAAAAAAAACTGCCCAGGACCAAAAAAATTTTTTTGACTCAAATGTAACAACGGATGCTAGAATGTGATTCGGGGTGGAATTCCATCCTTAAAAATGTTATTATTAGCTGTTTTTAAAAATTGAGTGTTTTTGCTGCCCGAGGAAGAAAACGCGTGATGCCGGGGTCAGAAAAAAAAATGCCCAGGACCAAAAAAATTTTTTTGACTCAAATGTAACAACGGATGCTAGAATGTGATTCGGGGTGGAATTCCATGCTTAAAAATGTTATTATTAGCTGTTTTTAAAAATTGAGTGTTTTTGCTGCCCGAGGAAGAAAACGCGTGATGCCGGGGTCAGAAAAAAAACTGCCCAGGACCAAAAAAATTTTTTTGGACTCAAATGTAACAACGGATGCTAGAATGTGATTCGGGGTGGAATTCCATGCTTAAAAATGTTATTATTAGCTGTTTTTCAAAATTGAGTGTTTTTGCTTCCCGAGGAAGAAAACGCGTGATGCCGGGGTCAGAAAAAAAACTGCCCAGGACCAAAAAAATTTTTTTGACTCAAATGTAACAACGGATGCTAGAATGTGATTCGGGGTGGAATTCCATCCTTAAAAATGTTATTATTAGCTGTTTTTCAAAATTGAGTGTTTTTGCTTCCCGAGGAAGAAAACGCGTGATGCCGGGGTCAGAAAAAAAACTGCCCAGGACCAAAAATTTTTTTTTGACTCAAATGTAACAACGGATGCTAGAATGTGATTCGGGGTGGAATTCCATGCTTAAAAATGTTATTATTAGCTGTTTTTAAAAATTGAGTGTTTTTGCTGCCCGAGGAAGAAAACGCGTGATGCCGGGGTCAGAAAAAAAACTGCCCAGGACCAAAAAAATTTTTTTGACTCAAATGTAACAACGGATGCTAGAATGTGATTCGGGGTGGAATTCCATCCTTAAAAATGTTATTATTAGCTGTTTTTCAAAATTGAGTGTTTTTGCTGCCCGAGGAAGAAAACGCGTGATGCCGGGGTCAGAAAAAAAACTGCCCAGGACCAAAATATTTTTTTTGACTCAAATGTAACAACGGATGCTAGAATGTGATTCGGGGTGGAATTCCATGCTTAAAAATGTTATTATTAGCTGTTTTTAAAAATTGAGTGTTTTTGCTGCCCGAGGAAGAAAACGCGTGATGCCGGGGTCAGAAAAAAAACTGCCCAGGACCAAAAATTTTTTTTGGACTCAAATGTAACAACGGATGCTAGAATGTGATTCGGGGTGGAATTCCATGCTTAAAAATGTTATTATTAGCTGTTTTTCAAAATTGAGTGTTTTTGCTTCCCGAGGAAGAAAACGCGTGATGCCGGGGTCAGAAAAAAAACTGCCCAGGACCAAAAAAATTTTTTTGACTCAAATGTAACAACGGATGCTAGAATGTGATTCGGGGTGGAATTCCATCCTTAAAAATGTTATTATTAGCTGTTTTTCAAAATTGAGTGTTTTTGCTTCCCGAGGAAGAAAACGCGTGATGCCGGGGTCAGAAAAAAAACTGCCCAGGACCAAAAATTTTTTTTTGACTCAAATGTAACAACGGATGCTAGAATGTGATTCGGGGTGGAATTCCATGCTTAAAAATGTTATTATTAGCTGTTTTTAAAAATTGAGTGTTTTTGCTGCCCGAGGAAGAAAACGCGTGATGCCGGGGTCAGAAAAAAAACTGCCCAGGACCAAAAAAATTTTTTTGACTCAAATGTAACAACGGATGCTAGAATGTGATTCGGGGTGGAATTCCATCCTTAAAAATGTTATTATTAGCTGTTTTTCAAAATTGAGTGTTTTTGCTGCCCGAGGAAGAAAACGCGTGATGCCGGGGTCAGAAAAAAAACTGCCCAGGACCAAAAAATTTTTTTTGACTCAAATGTAACAACGGATGCTAGAATGTGATTCGGGGTGGAATTCCATGCTTAAAAATGTTATTATTAGCTGTTTTTAAAAATTGAGTGTTTTTGCTTCCCGAGGAAGAAAACGCGTGATGCCGGGGTCAGAAAAAAAACTGCCCAGGACCAAAAAAATTTTTTTGACTCAAATGTAACAACGGATGCTAGAATGTGATTCGGGGTGGAATTCCATCCTTAAAAATGTTATTATTAGCTGTTTTTAAAAATTGAGTGTTTTTGCTGCCCGAGGAAGAAAACGCGTGATGCCGGGGTCAGAAAAAAAAATGCCCAGGACCAAAAAATTTTTTTTGACTCAAATGTAACAACGGATGCTAGAATGTGATTCGGGGTGGAATTCCATGCTTAAAAATGTTATTATTAGCTGTTTTTAAAAATTGAGTGTTTTTGCTGCCCGAGGAAGAAAACGCGTGATGCCGGGGTTAGAAAAAAAACTGCCCAGGACCAAAAAAATTTTTTTGACTCAAATGTAACAACGGATGCTAGAATGTGATTCGGGGTGGAATTCCATCCTTAAAAATGTTATTATTAGCTGTTTTTAAAAATTGAGTGTTTTTGCTGCCCGAGGAAGAAAACGCGTGATGCCGGGGTCAGAAAAAAAACTGCCCAGGACCAAAAAAATTTTTTTGACTCAAATGTAACAACGGATTCTAGAATGTGATTCGGGGTGGAATTCCATCCTTAAAAATGTTATTATTAGCTGTTTTTAAAAATTGAGTGTTTTTGCTGCCCGAGGAAGAAAACGCGTGATGCCGGGGTCAGAAAAAAAACTGCCCAGGACCAAAAAAATTTTTTTGACTCAAATGTAACAACGGATGCTAGAATGTGATTCGGGGTGGAATTCCATGCTTAAAAATGTTATTATTAGCTGTTTTTAAAAATTGAGTGTTTTTGCTGCCCGAGGAAGAAAACGCGTGATGCCGGGGTCAGAAAAAAAACTGCCCAGGACCAAAAAATTTTTTTGGACTCAAATGTAACAACGGATGCTAGAATGTGATTCGGGGTGGAATTCCATGCTTAAAAATGTTATTATTAGCTGTTTTTAAAAATTGAGTGTTTTTGCTGCCCGAGGAAGAAAACGCGTGATGCCGGGGTCAGAAAAAAAACTGCCCAGGACCAAAAAATTTTTTTGGACTCAAATGTAACAACGGATGCTAGAATGTGATTCGGGGTGGAATTCCATGCTTAAAAATGTTATTATTAGCTGTTTTTCAAAATTGAGTGTTTTTGCTTCCCGAGGAAGAAAACGCGTGATGCCGGGGTCAGAAAAAAAACTGCCCAGGACCAAAAAAATTTTTTTGACTCAAATGTAACAACGGATGCTAGAATGTGATTCGGGGTGGAATTCCATCCTTAAAAATGTTATTATTAGCTGTTTTTCAAAATTGAGTGTTTTTGCTTCCCGAGGAAGAAAACGCGTGATGCCGGGGTCAGAAAAAAAAACTGCCCAGGACCAAAAATTTTTTTTTGACTCAAATGTAACAACGGATGCTAGAATGTGATTCGGGGTGGAATTCCATGCTTAAAAATGTTATTATTAGCTGTTTTTAAAAATTGAGTGTTTTTGCTGCCCGAGGAAGAAAACGCGTGATGCCGGGGTCAGAAAAAAAACTGCCCAGGACCAAAAAAATTTTTTTGACTCAAATGTAACAACGGATGCTAGAATGTGATTCGGGGTGGAATTCCATCCTTAAAAATGTTATTATTAGCTGTTTTTCAAAATTGAGTGTTTTTGCTGCCCGAGGAAGAAAACGCGTGATGCCGGAGTCAGAAAAAAAACTGCCCAGGACCAAAAAAATTTTTTTGACTCAAATGTAACAACGGATGCTAGAATGTGATTCGGGGTGGAATTCCATGCTTAAAAATGTTATTATTAGCTGTTTTTAAAAATTGAGTGTTTTTGCTTCCCGAGGAAGAAAACGCGTGATGCCGGGGTCAGAAAAAAAACTGCCCAGGACCAAAAAAATTTTTTTGACTCAAATGTAACAACGGATGCTAGAATGTGATTCGGGGTGGAATTCCATCCTTAAAAATGTTATTATTAGCTGTTTTTAAAAATTGAGTGTTTTTGCTGCCCGAGGAAGAAAACCCGTGATGCCGGGGTCAGAAAAAAAACTGCCCAGGACCAAAAAAATTTTTTTGACTCAAATGTAACAACGGATGCTAGAATGTGATTCGGGGTGGAATTCCATCCTTAAAAATGTTATTATTAGCTGTTTTTAAAAATTGAGTGTTTTTGCTGCCCGAGGAAGAAAACCCGTGATGCCGGGGTCAGAAAAAAAAATGCCCAGGACCAAAAAATTTTTTTTGACTCAAATGTAACAACGGATGCTAGAATGTGATTCGGGGTGGAATTCCATGCTTAAAAATGTTATTATTAGCTGTTTTTAAAAATTGAGTGTTTTTGCTGCCCGAGGAAGAAAACGCGTGATGCCGGGGTTAGAAAAAAAACTGCCCAGGACCAAAAAAATTTTTTTGACTCAAATGTAACAACGGATGCTAGAATGTGATTCGGGGTGGAATTCCATCCTTAAAAATGTTATTATTAGCTGTTTTTAAAAATTGAGTGTTTTTGCTGCCCGAGGAAGAAAACGCGTGATGCCGGGGTCAGAAAAAAAAATGCCCAGGACCAAAAAAATTTTTTTGACTCAAATGTAACAACGGATGCTAGAATGTGATTCGGGGTGGAATTCCATGCTTAAAAATGTTATTATTAGCTGTTTTTAAAAATTGAGTGTTTTTGCTGCCCGAGGAAGAAAACGCGTGATGCCGGGGTCAGAAAAAAAACTGCCCAGGACCAAAAAATTTTTTTGGACTCAAATGTAACAATGGATGCTAGAATGTGATTCGGGGTGGAATTCCATGCTTAAAAATGTTATTATTAGCTGTTTTTCAAAATTGAGTGTTTTTGCTTCCCGAGGAAGAAAACGCGTGATGCCGGGGTCAGAAAAAAAACTGCCCAGGACCAAAATATTTTTTTTGACTCAAATGTAACAACGGATGCTAGAATGTGATTTGGGGTGGAATTCCATCCTTAAAAATGTTATTATTAGCTGTTTTTAAAAATTGAGTGTTTTTGCTGCCCGAGGAAGAAAACGCGTGATGCCGGGGTCAGAAAAAAAAATGCCCAGGACAAAAAATTTTTTTTGACTCAAATGTAACAACGGATGCTAGAATGTGATTCGGGGTGGAATTCCATGCTTAAAAATGTTATTATTAGCTGTTTTTAAAAATTGAGTGTTTTTGCTGCCCGAGGAAGAAAACGCGTGATGCCGGGGTCAGAAAAAAAACTGCCCAGGACCAAAAAAATTTTTTTTGACTCAAATGTAACAACGGATGCTAGAATGTGATTCGGGGTGGAATTCCATCCTTAAAAATGTTATTATTAGCTGTTTTTAAAAATTGAGTGTTTTTGCTGCCCGAGGAAGAAAACGCGTGATGCCGGGGTCAGAAAAAAAACTGCCCAGGACCAAAAAAATTTTTTTGACTCAAATGTAACAACGGATGCTAGAATGTGATTCGGGGTGGAATTCCATGCTTAAAAATGTTATTATTAGCTGTTTTTAAAAATTGAGTGTTTTTGCTGCCCGAGGAAGAAAACGCGTGATGCCGGGGTCAGAAAAAAAACTGCCCAGGACCAAAAAAATTTTTTTGACTCAAATGTAACAACGGATGCTAGAATGTGATTCGGGGTGGAATTCCATCCTTAAAAATGTTATTATTAGCTGTTTTTAAAAATTGAGTGTTTTTGCTGCCCGAGGAAGAAAACGCGTGATGCCGGGGTCAGAAAAAAAAATGCCCAGGACCAAAAAATTTTTTTTGACTCAAATGTAACAACGGATGCTAGAATGTGATTCGGGGTGGAATTCCATGCTTAAAAATGTTATTATTAGCTGTTTTTAAAAATTGAGTGTTTTTGCTGCCCGAGGAAGAAAACGCGTGATGCCGGGGTCAGAAAAAAAACTGCCCAGGACCAAAAAAATTTTTTTGACTCAAATGTAACAACGGATGCTAGAATGTGATTCGGGGTGGAATTCCATCCTTAAAAATGTTATTATTAGCTGTTTTTCAAAATTGAGTGTTTTTGCTTCCCGAGGAAGAAAACGCGTGATGCCGGGGTCAGAAAAAAAACTGCCCAGGACCAAAATATTTTTTTTGACTCAAATGTAACAACGGATGCTAGAATGTGATTCGGGGTGGAATTCCATCCTTAAAAATGTTATTATTAGCTGTTTTTAAAAATTGAGTGTTTTTGCTGCCCGAGGAAGAAAACGCGTGATGCCGGGGTCAGAAAAAAAAATGCCCAGGACAAAAAATTTTTTTTGACTCAAATGTAACAACGGATGCTAGAATGTGATTCGGGGTGGAATTCCATGCTTAAAAATGTTATTATTAGCTGTTTTTAAAAATTGAGTGTTTTTGCTGCCCGAGGAAGAAAACGCGTGATGCCGGGGTCAGAAAAAAAACTGCCCAGGACCAAAAAAATTTTTTTGACTCAAATGTAACAACGGATGCTAGAATGTGATTCGGGGTGGAATTCCATGCTTAAAAATGTTATTATTAGCTGTTTTTAAAAATTGAGTGTTTTTGCTGCCCGAGGAAGAAAACGCGTGATGCCGGGGTCAGAAAAAAAACTGCCCAGGACCAAAAAATTTTTTTTGACTCAAATGTAACAACGGATGCTAGAATGTGATTCGGGGTGGAATTCCATGCTTAAAAATGTTATTATTAGCTGTTTTTAAAAATTGAGTGTTTTTGCTGCCCGAGGAAGAAAACGCGTGATGCCGGGGTCAGAAAAAAAACTGCCCAGGACCAAAAAATTTTTTTGACTCAAATGTAACAACGGATGCTAGAATGTGATTCGGGGTGGAATTCCATGCTTAAAAATGTTATTATTAGCTGTTTTTCAAAATTGAGTGTTTTTGCTTCCCGAGGAAGAAAACGCGTGATGCCGGGGTCAGAAAAAAAACTGCCCAGGACCAAAAAAATTTTTTTGACTCAAATGTAACAACGGATGCTAGAATGTGATTCGGGGTGGAATTCCATCCTTAAAAATGTTATTATTAGCTGTTTTTAAAAATTGAGTGTTTTTTGCTGCCCGAGGAAGAAAACGCGTGATGCCGGGGTCAGAAAAAAAAATGCCCAGGACCAAAAAATTTTTTTTGACTCAAATGTAACAACGGATGCTAGAATGTGATTCGGGGTGGAATTCCATGCTTAAAAATGTTATTATTAGCTGTTTTTAAAAATTGGGTGTTTTTGCTGCCCGAGGAAGAAAACGCGTGATGCCGGGGTCAGAAAAAAAACTGCCCAGGACCAAAAAAATTTTTTTGACTCAAATGTAACAACGGATGCTAGAATGTGATTCGGGGTGGAATTCCATCCTTAAAAATGTTATTATTAGCTGTTTTTCAAAATTGAGTGTTTTTGCTTCCCGAGGAAGAAAACGCGTGATGCCGGGGTCAGAAAAAAAACTGCCCAGGACCAAAAAAATTTTTTTGACTCAAATGTAACAACGGATGCTAGAATGTGATTCGGGGTGGAATTCCATCCTTAAAAATGTTATTATTAGCTGTTTTTAAAAATTGAGTGTTTTTGCTGCCCGAGGAAGAAAACGCGTGATGCCGGGGTCAGAAAAAAAAATGCCCAGGACCAAAAAAATTTTTTTTACTCAAATGTAACAATGGATGCTAGAATGTGATTCGGGGTGGAATTCCATGCTTAAAAATGTTATTATTAGCTGTTTTTAAAAATTGAGTGTTTTTGCTGCCCGAGGAAGAAAACGCGTGATGCCGGGGGTCAGAAAAAAAACTGCCCAGGACCAAAAAAATTTTTTTGACTCAAATGTAACAACGGATGCTAGAATGTGATTCGGGGTGGAATTCCATCCTTAAAAATGTTATTATTAGCTGTTTTTAAAAATTGAGTGTTTTTGCTGCCCGAGGAAGAAAACGCGTGATGCCGGGGTCAGAAAAAAAACTGCCCAGGACCAAAAAAATTTTTTCGACTCAAATGTAACAACGGATGCTAGAATGTGATTCGGGGTGGAATTCCATCCTTAAAAATGTTATTATTAGCTGTTTTTAAAAATTGAGTGTTTTTGCTGCCCGAGGAAGAAAACGCGTGATGCCGGGGTCAGAAAAAAAAATGCCCAGGACCAAAAAAATTTTTTTGACTCAAATGTAACAACGGATGCTAGAATGTGATTCGGGGTGGAATTCCATGCTTAAAAATGTTATTATTAGCTGTTTTTAAAAATTGAGTGTTTTTGCTGCCCGAGGAAGAAAACGCGTGATGCCGGGGTCAGAAAAAAAACTGCCCAGGACCAAAAAATTTTTTTGGACTCAAATGTAACAACGGATGCTAGAATGTGATTCGGGGTGGAATTCCATGCTTAAAAATGTTATTATTAGCTGTTTTTCAAAATTGAGTGTTTTTGCTTCCCGAGGAAGAAAACGCGTGATGCCGGGGTCAGAAAAAAAACTGCCCAGGACCAAAATATTTTTTTTGACTCAAATGTAACAACGGATGCTAGAATGTGATTCGGGGTGGAATTCCATCCTTAAAAATGTTATTATTAGCTGTTTTTAAAAATTGAGTGTTTTTGCTGCCCGAGGAAGAAAACGCGTGATGCCGGGGTCAGAAAAAAAAATGCCCAGGACCAAAAAATTTTTTTTGACTCAAATGTAACAACGGATGCTAGAATGTGATTCGGGGTGGAATTCCATGCTTAAAAATGTTATTATTAGCTGTTTTTAAAAATTGAGTGTTTTTGCTGCCCGAGGAAGAAAACGCGTGATGCCGGGGTCAGAAAAAAAAATGCCCAGGACCAAAAAAATTTTTTTGACTCAAATGTAACAACGGATGCTAGAATGTGATTCGGGGTGGAATTCCATCCTTAAAAATGTTATTATTAGCTGTTTTTAAAAATTGAGTGTTTTTGCTTCCCGAGGAAGAAAACGCGTGATGCCGGGGTCAGAAAAAAAACTGCCCAGGACCAAAAAAATTTTTTTGACTCAAATGTAACAACGGATGCTAGAATGTGATTCGGGGTGGAATTCCATCCTTAAAAATGTTATTATTAGCTGTTTTTAAAAATTGAGTGTTTTTGCTGCCCGAGGAAGAAAACGCGTGATGCCGGGGTCAGAAAAAAAACTGCCCAGGACCAAAAAATTTTTTTGGACTCAAATGTAACAACGGATGCTAGAATGTGATTCGGGGTGGAATTCCATGCTTAAAAATGTTATTATTAGCTGTTTTTCAAAATTGAGTGTTTTTGCTTCCCGAGGAAGAAAACGCGTGATGCCGGGGTCAGAAAAAAAACTGCCCAGGACCAAAATATTTTTTTTGACTCAAATGTAACAACGGATGCTAGAATGTGATTCGGGGTGGAATTCCATCCTTAAAAATGTTATTATTAGCTGTTTTTAAAAATTGAGTGTTTTTGCTGCCCGAGGAAGAAAACGCGTGATGCCGGGGTCAGAAAAAAAAATGCCCAGGACCAAAAAATTTTTTTTGACTCAAATGTAACAACGGATGCTAGAATGTGATTCGGGGTGGAATTCCATGCTTAAAAATGTTATTATTAGCTGTTTTTAAAAATTGAGTGTTTTTGCTGCCCGAGGAAGAAAACGCGTGATGCCGGGGTCAGAAAAAAAAATGCCCAGGACCAAAAAAATTTTTTTGACTCAAATGTAACAACGGATGCTAGAATGTGATTCGGGGTGGAATTCCATCCTTAAAAATGTTATTATTAGCTGTTTTTCAAAATTGAGTGTTTTTGCTGCCCGAGGAAGAAAACGCGTGATGCCGGGGTCAGAAAAAAAACTGCCCAGGACCAAAAAAATTTTTTTGACTCAAATGTAACAATGGATGCTAGAATGTGATTCGGGGTGGAATTCCATGCTTAAAAATGTTATTATTAGCTGTTTTTCAAAATTGAGTGTTTTTGCTGCCCGAGGAAGAAAACGCGTGATGCCGGGGTCAGAAAAAAAACTGCCCAGGACCAAAAAATTTTTTTTGACTCAAATGTAACAACGGATGCTAGAATGTGATTCGGGGTGGAATTCCATGCTTAAAAATGTTATTATTAGCTGTTTTTAAAAATTGAGTGTTTTTGCTGCCCGAGGAAGAAAACGCGTGATGCCGGGGTCAGAAAAAAAACTGCCCAGGACCAAAAAATTTTTTTGGACTCAAATGTAACAACGGATGCTAGAATGTGATTCGGGGTGGAATTCCATGCTTAAAAATGTTATTATTAGCTGTTTTTCAAAATTGAGTGTTTTTGCTTCCCGAGGAAGAAAACGCGTGATGCCGGGGTCAGAAAAAAAACTGCCCAGGACCAAAAAAATTTTTTTGACTCAAATGTAACAACGGATGCTAGAATGTGATTCGGGGTGGAATTCCATCCTTAAAAATGTTATTATTAGCTGTTTTTAAAAATTGAGTGTTTTTGCTGCCCGAGGAAGAAAACGCGTGATGCCGGGGTCAGAAAAAAAAATGCCCAGGACCAAAAAATTTTTTTTGACTCAAATGTAACAACGGATGCTAGAATGTGATTCGGGGTGGAATTCCATGCTTAAAAATGTTATTATTAGCTGTTTTTAAAAATTGAGTGTTTTTGCTGCCCGAGGAAGAAAACGCGTGATGCCGGGGTCAGAAAAAAAAACTGCCCAGGACCAAAAAAATTTTTTTGACTCAAATGTAACAACGGATGCTAGAATGTGATTCGGGGTGGAATTCCATCCTTAAAAATGTTATTATTAGCTGTTTTTCAAAATTGAGTGTTTTTGCTTCCCGAGGAAGAAAACGCGTGATGCCGGGGTCAGAAAAAAAACTGCCCAGGACCAAAAATTTTTTTTTGACTCAAATGTAACAACGGATGCTAGAATGTGATTCGGGGTGGAATTCCATGCTTAAAAATGTTATTATTAGCTGTTTTTCAAAATTGAGTGTTTTTGCTTCCCGAGGAAGAAAACGCGTGATGCCGGGGTCAGAAAAAAAACTGCCCAGGACCAAAATATTTTTTTTGACTCAAATGTAACAACGGATGCTAGAATGTGATTCGGGGTGGAATTCCATCCTTAAAAATGTTATTATTAGCTGTTTTTAAAAATTGAGTGTTTTTGCTGCCCGAGGAAGAAAACGCGTGATGCCGGGGTCAGAAAAAAAAATGCCCAGGACCAAAAAATTTTTTTTGACTCAAATGTAACAACGGATGCTAGAATGTGATTCGGGGTGGAATTCCATGCTTAAAAATGTTATTATTAGCTGTTTTTAAAAATTGAGTGTTTTTGCTGCCCGAGGAAGAAAACGCGTGATGCCGGGGTCAGAAAAAAAACTGCCCAGGACCAAAAAAATTTTTTTGACTCAAATGTAACAACGGATGCTAGAATGTGATTCGGGGTGGAATTCCATCCTTAAAAATGTTATTATTAGCTGTTTTTCAAAATTGAGTGTTTTTGCTTCCCGAGGAAGAAAACGCGTGATGCCGGGGTCAGAAAAAAAACTGCCCAGGACCAAAAATTTTTTTTTGACTCAAATGTAACAACGGATGCTAGAATGTGATTCGGGGTGGAATTCCATGCTTAAAAATGTTATTATTAGCTGTTTTTCAAAATTGAGTGTTTTTGCTTCCCGAGGAAGAAAACGCGTGATGCCGGGGTCAGAAAAAAAACTGCCCTGGACCAAAATATTTTTTTTGACTCAAATGTAACAACGGATGCTAGAATGTGATTCGGGGTGGAATTCCATCCTTAAAAATGTTATTATTAGCTGTTTTTAAAAATTGAGTGTTTTTGCTGCCCGAGGAAGAAAACGCGTGATGCCGGGGTCAGAAAAAAAAATGCCCAGGACCAAAAAATTTTTTTTGACTCAAATGTAACAACGGATGCTAGAATGTGATTCGGGGTGGAATTCCATGCTTAAAAATGTTATTATTAGCTGTTTTTAAAAATTGAGTGTTTTTGCTGCCCGAGGAAGAAAACGCGTGATGCCGGGGTCAGAAAAAAAACTGCCCAGGACCAAAAAAATTTTTTTGACTCAAATGTAACAACGGATGCTAGAATGTGATTCGGGGTGGAATTCCATCCTTAAAAATGTTATTATTAGCTGTTTTTAAAAATTGAGTGTTTTTGCTGCCCGAGGAAGAAAACGCGTGATGCCGGGGTCAGAAAAAAAAATGCCCAGGACCAAAAAATTTTTTTTGACTCAAATGTAACAACGGATGCTAGAATGTGATTCGGGGTGGAATTCCATCCTTAAAAATGTTATTATTAGCTGTTTTTAAAAATTGAGTGTTTTTGCTGCCCGAGGAAGAAAACGCGTGATGCCGGGGTCAGAAAAAAAAATGCCCAGGACCAAAAAAATTTTTTTGACTCAAATGTAACAACGGATGCTAGAATGTGATTCGGGGTGGAATTCCATGCTTAAAAATGTTATTATTAGCTGTTTTTAAAAATTGAGTGTTTTTGCTGCCCGAGGAAGAAAACGCGTGATGCCGGGGTCAGAAAAAAAACTGCCCAGGACCAAAATATTTTTTTTGACTCAAATGTAACAACGGATGCTAGAATGTGATTCGGGGTTGAATTCCATGCTTAAAAATGTTATTATTAGCTGTTTTTAAAAATTGAGTGTTTTTGCTGCCCGAGGAAGAAAACGCGTGATGCCGGGGTCAGAAAAAAAACTGCCCAGGACCAAAAAAATTTTTTTGACTCAAATGTAACAACGGATGCTAGAATGTGATTCGGGGTGGAATTCCATCCTTAAAAATGTTATTATTAGCTGTTTTTAAAAATTGAGTGTTTTTGCTGCCCGAGGAAGAAAACGCGTGATGCCGGGGTCAGAAAAAAAAATGCCCAGGACCAAAAAATTTTTTTTGACTCAAATGTAACAACGGATGCTAGAATGTGATTCGGGGTGGAATTCCATGCTTAAAAATGTTATTATTAGCTGTTTTTAAAAATTGAGTGTTTTTGCTGCCCGAGGAAGAAAACGCGTGATGCCGGGGTCAGAAAAAAAACTGCCCAGGACCAAAAAAATTTTTTTGACTCAAATGTAACAACGGATGCTAGAATATGATTCGGGGTGGAATTCCATCCTTAAAAATGTTATTATTAGCTGTTTTTAAAAATTGAGTGTTTTTGCTGCCCGAGGAAGAAAACGCGTGATGCCGGGGTCAGAAAAAAAAATGCCCAGGACCAAAAAAATTTTTTTGACTCAAATGTAACAACGGATGCTAGAATGTGATTCGGGGTGGAATTCCATGCTTAAAAATGTTATTATTAGCTGTTTTTAAAAATTGAGTGTTTTTGCTGCCCGAGGAAGAAAACGCGTGATGCTGGGGTCAGAAAAAAAACTGCCCAGGACCAAAAAATTTTTTTGGACTCAAATGTAACAACGGATGCTAGAATGTGATTCGGGGTGGAATTCCATGCTTAAAAATGTTATTATTAGCTGTTTTTCAAAATTGAGTGTTTTTGCTTCCCGAGGAAGAAAACGCGTGATGCCGGGGTCAGAAAAAAAACTGCCCAGGACCAAAAAATTTTTTTTGACTCAAATGTAACAACGGATGCTAGAATGTGATTCGGGGTGGAATTCCATCCTTAAAAATGTTATTATTAGCTGTTTTTCAAAATTGAGTGTTTTTGCTTCCCGAGGAAGAAAACGCGTGATGCCGGGGGTCAGAAAAAAAACTGCCCACGACCAAAAATTTTTTTTTGACTCTAATGTAACAACGGATGCTAGAATGTGATTCGGGGTGGAATTCCATGCTTAAAAATGTTATTATTAGCTGTTTTTCAAAATTGAGTGTTTTTGCTTCCCGAGGAAGAAATCGCGTGATGCCGGGGTCAGAAAAAAAACTGCCCAGGACCAAAAAAATTTTTTTGACTCAAATGTAACAACGGATGCTAGAATGTGATTCGGGGTGGAATTCCATCCTTAAAAATGTTATTATTAGCTGTTTTTAAAAATTGAGTGTTTTTGCTGCCCGAGGAAGAAAACGCGTGATGCCGGGGTCAGAAAAAAAAATGCCCAGGACCAAAAAATTTTTTTTGACTCAAATGTAACAACGGATGCTAGAATGTGATTCGGGGTGGAATTCCATGCTTAAAAATGTTATTATTAGCTGTTTTTAAAAATTGAGTGTTTTTGCTGCCCGAGGAAGAAAACGCGTGATGCCGGGGTCAGAAAAAAAACTGCCCAGGACCAAAAAAATTTTTTTGACTCAAATGTAACAACGGATGCTAGAATGTGATTCGGGGTGGAATTCCATCCTTAAAAATGTTATTATTAGCTGTTTTTAAAAATTGAGTGTTTTTGCTGCCCGAGGAAGAAAACGCGTGATGCCGGGGTCAGAAAAAAAACTGCCCAGGACCAAAAAAATTTTTTTGACTCAAATGTAACAACGGATGCTAGAATGTGATTCGGGGTGGAATTCCATCCTTAAAAATGTTATTATTAGCTGTTTTTAAAAATTGAGTGTTTTTGCTGCCCGAGGAAGAAAACGCGTTATGCCGGGGTCAGAAAAAAAAATGCCCAGGACCAAAAAATTTTTTTTGACTCAAATGTAACAACGGATGCTAGAATGTGATTCGGGGTGGAATTCCATGCTTAAAAATGTTATTATTAGCTGTTTTTAAAAATTGAGTGTTTTTGCTGCCCGAGGAAGAAAACGCGTGATGCCGGGGTCAGAAAAAAAACTGCCCAGGACCAAAAAATTTTTTTGGACTCAAATGTAACAACGGATGCTAGAATGTGATTCGGGGTGGAATTCCATGCTTAAAAATGTTATTATTAGCTGTTTTTCAAAATTGAGTGTTTTTGCTTCCCGAGGAAGAAAACGCGTGATGCCGGGGTCAGAAAAAAAACTGCCCAGGACCAAAATATTTTTTTTGACTCAAATGTAACAACGGATGCTAGAATGTGATTCGGGGTGGAATTCCATCCTTAAAAATGTTATTATTAGCTGTTTTTAAAAATTGAGTGTTTTTGCTGCCCGAGGAAGAAAACGCGTGATGCCGGGGTCAGAAAAAAAAATGCCCAGGACCAAAAAATTTTTTTTGACTCAAATGTAACAACGGATGCTAGAATGTGATTCGGGGTGGAATTCCATGCTTAAAAATGTTATTATTAGCTGTTTTTAAAAATTGAGTGTTTTTGCTGCCCGAGGAAGAAAACGCGTGATGCCGGGGTCAGAAAAAAAAATGCCCAGGACCAAAAAAATTTTTTTGACTCAAATGTAACAACGGATGCTAGAATGTGATTCGGGGTGGAATTCCATCCTTAAAAATGTTATTATTAGCTGTTTTTAAAAATTGAGTGTTTTTGCTGCCCGAGGAAGAAAACGCGTGATGCCGGGGTCAGAAAAAAAACTGCCCAGGACCAAAAAAATTTTTTTGACTCAAATGTAACAATGGATGCTAGAATGTGATTCGGGGTGGAATTCCATGCTTAAAAATGTTATTATTAGCTGTTTTTAAAAATTGAGTGTTTTTGCTGCCCGAGGAAGAAAACGCGTGATGCCGGGGTCAGAAAAAAAACTGCCCAGGACCAAAAAATTTTTTTTGACTC
Organism: Pituophis catenifer annectens; assembly: GCF_029215685.1. Taxonomy (NCBI): domain Eukaryota; kingdom Metazoa; phylum Chordata; class Lepidosauria; order Squamata; family Colubridae; genus Pituophis; species Pituophis catenifer. The sequence continues at coordinate 34,150 of NW_027257030.1, read as the reverse complement.
AAATGTAACAACGGATGCTAGAATGTGATTCGGGGTGGAATTCCATGCTTAAAAATGTTATTATTAGCTGTTTTTCAAAATTGAGTGTTTTTGCTTCCCGAGGAAGAAAACGCGTGATGCCGGGGTCAGAAAAAAAACTGCCCAGGACCAAAAAATTTTTTTGGACTCAAATGTAACAACGGATGCTAGAATGTGATTCGGGGTGGAATTCCATGCTTAAAAATGTTATTATTAGCTGTTTTTCAAAATTGAGTGTTTTTGCTTCCCGAGGAAGAAAACGCGTGATGCCGGGGTCAGAAAAAAAACTGCCCAGGACCAAAATATTTTTTTTGACTCAAATGTAACAACGGATGCTAGAATGTGATTCGGGGTGGAATTCCATCCTTAAAAATGTTATTATTAGCTGTTTTTAAAAATTGAGTGTTTTTGCTGCCCGAGGAAGAAAACGCGTGATGCCGGGGTCAGAAAAAAAAATGCCCAGGACCAAAAAATTTTTTTTGACTCAAATGTAACAACGGATGCTAGAATGTGATTCGGGGTGGAATTCCATGCTTAAAAATGTTATTATTAGCTGTTTTTAAAAATTGAGTGTTTTTGCTGCCCGAGGAAGAAAACGCGTGATGCCGGGGTCAGAAAAAAAAATGCCCAGGACCAAAAAAATTTTTTTGACTCAAATGTAACAACGGATGCTAGAATGTGATTCGGGGTGGAATTCCATCCTTAAAAATGTTATTATTAGCTGTTTTTAAAAATTGAGTGTTTTTGCTGCCCGAGGAAGAAAACGCGTGATGCCGGGGTCAGAAAAAAAACTGCCCAGGACCAAAAAAATTTTTTTGACTCAAATGTAACAATGGATGCTAGAATGTGATTCGGGGTGGAATTCCATGCTTAAAAATGTTATTATTAGCTGTTTTTAAAAATTGAGTGTTTTTGCTGCCCGAGGAAGAAAACGCGTGATGCCGGGGTCAGAAAAAAAACTGCCCAGGACCAAAAAATTTTTTTTGACTCAAATGTAACAACGGATGCTAGAATGTGATTCGGGGTGGAATTCCATGCTTAAAAATGTTATTATTAGCTGTTTTTAAAAATTGAGTGTTTTTGCTGCGCGAGGAAGAAAACGCGTGATGCCGGGGTCAGAAAAAAAAATGCCCAGGACCAAAAAATTTTTTTTGACTCAAATGTAACAACGGATGCTAGAATGTGATTCGGGGTGGAATTCCATGCTTAAAAATGTTATTATTAGCTGTTTTTCAAAATTGAGTGTTTTTGCTTCCCGAGGAAGAAAACGCGTGATGCCGGGGTCAGAAAAAAAACTGCCCAGGACCAAAAAAATTTTTTTGACTCAAATGTAACAACGGATGCTAGAATGTGATTCGGGGTGGAATTCCATCCTTAAAAATGTTATTATTAGCTGTTTTTAAAAATTGAGTGTTTTTGCTGCCCGAGGAAGAAAACGCGTGATGCCGGGGGTCAGAAAAAAAAATGCCCAGTACCAAAAAATTTTTTTTGACTCAAATGTAACAACGGATGCTAGAATGTGATTCGGGGTGGAATTCCATGCTTAAAAATGTTATTATTAGCTGTTTTTAAAAATTGAGTGTTTTTGCTGCCCGAGGAAGAAAACGCGTGATGCCGGGGTCAGAAAAAAAACTGCCCAGGACCAAAAAAATTTTTTTGACTCAAATGTAACAACGGATGCTAGAATGTGATTCGGGGTGGAATTCCATCCTTAAAAATGTTATTATTAGCTGTTTTTCAAAATTGAGTGTTTTTGCTTCCCGAGGAAGAAAACGCGTGATGCCGGGGTCAGAAAAAAAACTGCCCAGGACCAAAAAATTTTTTTTGACTCAAATGTAACAACGGATGCTAGAATGTGATTCGGGGTGGAATTCCATGCTTAAAAATGTTATTATTAGCTGTTTTTCAAAATTGAGTGTTTTTGCTTCCCGAGGAAGAAAACGCGTGATGCCGGGGTCAGAAAAAAAACTGCCCAGGACCAAAATATTTTTTTTGACTCAAATGTAACAACGGATGCTAGAATGTGATTCGGGGTGGAATTCCATCCTTAAAAATGTTATTATTAGCTGTTTTTAAAAATTGAGTGTTTTTGCTGCCCGAGGAAGAAAACGCGTGATGCCGGGGTCAGAAAAAAAAATGCCCAGGACCAAAAAATTTTTTTTGACTCAAATGTAACAACGGATGCTAGAATGTGATTCGGGGTGGAATTCCATGCTTAAAAATGTTATTATTAGCTGTTTTTAAAAATTGAGTGTTTTTGCTGCCCGAGGAAGAAAACGCGTGATGCCGGGGTCAGAAAAAAAACTGCCCAGGACCAAAAAAATTTTTTTGACTCAAATGTAACAATGGATGCTAGAATGTGATTCGGGGTGGAATTCCATCCTTAAAAATGTTATTATTAGCTGTTTTTAAAAATTGAGTGTTTTTGCTGCCCGAGGAAGAAAACGCGTGATGCCGGGGTCAGAAAAAAAAATGCCCAGGACCAAAAAATTTTTTTTGACTCAAATGTAACAACGGATGCTAGAATGTGATTCGGGGTGGAATTCCATCCTTAAAAATGTTATTATTAGCTGTTTTTAAAAATTGAGTGTTTTTGCTGCCCGAGGAAGAAAACGCGTGATGCCGGGGTCAGAAAAAAAAATGCCCAGGACCAAAAAAATTTTTTTGACTCAAATGTAACAACGGATGCTAGAATGTGATTCGGGGTGGAATTCCATGCTTAAAAATGTTATTATTAGCTGTTTTTAAAAATTGAGTGTTTTTGCTGCCCGAGGAAGAAAACGCGTGATGCCGGGGTCAGAAAAAAAACTGCCCAGGACCAAAATATTTTTTTTGACTCAAATGTAACAACGGATGCTAGAATGTGATTCGGGGTGGAATTCCATCCTTAAAAATGTTATTATTAGCTGTTTTTAAAAATTGAGTGTTTTTGCTGCCCGAGGAAGAAAACGCGTGATGCCGGGGTCAGAAAAAAAAATGCCCAGGACCAAAAAATTTTTTTTGACTCAAATGTAACAACGGATGCTAGAATGTGATTCGGGGTGGAATTCCATGCTTAAAAATGTTATTATTAGCTGTTTTTAAAAATTGAGTGTTTTTGCTGCCCGAGGAAGAAAACGCGTGATGCCGGGGTCAGAAAAAAAACTGCCCAGGACCAAAAAAATTTTTTTGACTCAAATGTAACAACGGATGCTAGAATGTGATTCGGGGTGGAATTCCATCCTTAAAAATGTTATTATTAGCTGTTTTTAAAAATTGAGTGTTTTTGCTGCCCGAGGAAGAAAACGCGTGATGCCGGGGTCAGAAAAAAAACTGCCCAGGACCAAAAAAATTTTTTTGACTCAAATGTAACAACGGATGCTAGAATGTGATTCGGGGTGGAATTCCATGCTTAAAAATGTTATTATTAGCTGTTTTTAAAAATTGAGTGTTTTTGCTGCCCGAGGAAGAAAACGCGTGATGCCGGGGTCAGAAAAAAAACTGCCCAGGACCAAAAAATTTTTTTTCACTCAAATGTAACAACGGATGCTAGAATGTGATTCGGGGTGGAATTCCATGCTTAAAAATGTTATTATTAGCTGTTTTTAAAAATTGAGTGTTTTTGCTGCCCGAGGAAGAAAACGCGTGATGCCGGGGTCAGAAAAAAAACTGCCCAGGACCAAAAAATTTTTTTGGACTCAAATGTAACAACGGATGCTAGAATGTGATTTGGGGTGGAATTCCATGCTTAAAAATGTTATTATTAGCTGTTTTTCAAAATTGAGTGTTTTTGCTTCCCGAGGAAGAAAACGCGTGATGCCGGGGTCAGAAAAAAAACTGCCCAGGACCAAAAAAATTTTTTTGACTCAAATGTAACAACGGATGCTAGAATGTGATTCGGGGTGGAATTCCATCCTTAAAAATGTTATTATTAGCTGTTTTTAAAAATTGAGTGTTTTTGCTGCCCGAGGAAGAAAACGCGTGATGCCGGGGTCAGAAAAAAAACTGCCCAGGACCAAAAAATTTTTTTTGACTCAAATGTAACAACGGATGCTAGAATGTGATTCGGGGTGGAATTCCATGCTTAAAAATGTTATTATTAGCTGTTTTTAAAAATTGAGTGTTTTTGCTGCCCAAGGAAGAAAACGCGTGATGCCGGGGTCAGAAAAAAAACTGCCCAGGACCAAAAAATTTTTTTGGACTCAAATGTAACAACGGATGCTAGAATGTGATTCGGGGTGGAATTCCATGCTTAAAAATGTTATTATTAGCTGTTTTTCAAAATTGAGTGTTTTTGCTTCCCGAGGAAGAAAACGCGTGATGCCGGGGTCAGAAAAAAAACTGCCCAGGACCAAAAAAATTTTTTTGACTCAAATGTAACAACGGATGCTAGAATGTGATTCGGGGTGGAATTCCATCCTTAAAAATGTTATTATTAGCTGTTTTTAAAAATTGAGTGTTTTTGCTGCCCGAGGAAGAAAACGCGTGATGCCGGGGTCAGAAAAAAAAATGCCCAGGACCAAAAAATTTTTTTTGACTCAAATGTAACAACGGATGCTAGAATGTGATTCGGGGTGGAATTCCATGCTTAAAAATGTTATTATTAGCTGTTTTTAAAAATTGAGTGTTTTTGCTGCCCGAGGAAGAAAACGCGTGATGCCGGGGTCAGAAAAAAAACTGCCCAGGACCAAAAAATTTTTTTTGACTCAAATGTAACAACGGATGCTAGAATGTGATTCGGGGTGGAATTCCATCCTTAAAAATGTTATTATTAGCTGTTTTTAAAAATTGAGTGTTTTTGCTGCCCGAGGAAGAAAACGCGTGATGCCGGGGTCAGAAAAAAAACTGCCCAGGACCAAAAAAATTTTTTTGACTCAAATGTAACAACGGATGCTAGAATGTGATTCGGGGTGGAATTCCATCCTTAAAAATGTTATTATTAGCTGTTTTTAAAAATTGAGTGTTTTTGCTGCCCGAGGAAGAAAACGCGTGATGCCGGGGTCAGAAAAAAAAATGCCCAGGACCAAAAAAATTTTTTTGACTCAAATGTAACAACGGATGCTAGAATGTGATTCGGGGTGGAATTCCATGCTTAAAAATGTTATTATTAGCTGTTTTTAAAAATTGAGTGTTTTTGCTGCCCGAGGAAGAAAACGCGTGATGCCGGGGTCAGAAAAAAAACTGCCCAGGACCAAAAAATTTTTTTGGACTCAAATGTAACAACGGATGCTAGAATGTGATTCGGGGTGGAATTCCATGCTTAAAAATGTTATTATTAGCTGTTTTTCAAAATTGAGTGTTTTTGCTTCCCGAGGAAGAAAACGCGTGATGCCGGGGTCAGAAAAAAAACTGCCCAGGACCAAAATATTTTTTTTGACTCAAATGTAACAACGGATGCTAGAATGTGATTCGGGGTGGAATTCCATGCTTAAAAATGTTATTATTAGCTGTTTTTAAAAATTGAGTGTTTTTGCTGCCCGAGGAAGAAAACGCGTGATGCCGGGGTCAGAAAAAAAACTGCCCAGGACCAAAAAAATTTTTTTGACTCAAATGTAACAACGGATGCTAGAATGTGATTCGGGGTGGAATTCCATCCTTAAAAATGTTATTATTAGCTGTTTTTAAAAATTGAGTGTTTTTGCTGCCCGAGGAAGAAAACGCGTGATGCCGGGGTCAGAAAAAAAACTGCCCAGGACCAAAAAAATTTTTTTGACTCAAATGTAACAACGGATGCTAGAATGTGATTCGGGGTGGAATTCCATGCTTAAAAATGTTATTATTAGCTGTTTTTAAAAATTGAGTGTTTTTGCTGCCCGAGGAAGAAAACGCGTGATGCCGGGGTCAGAAAAAAAAATGCCCAGGACCAAAAAAATTTTTTTGACTCAAATGTAACAACGGATGCTAGAATGTGATTCGGGGTGGAATTCCATGCTTAAAAATGTTATTATTAGCTGTTTTTAAAAATTGAGTGTTTTTGCTGCCCGAGGAAGAAAACGCGTGATGCCGGGGTCAGAAAAAAAACTGCCCAGGACCAAAAAATTTTTTTGGACTCAAATGTAACAACGGATGCTAGAATGTGATTCGGGGTGGAATTCCATGCTTAAAAATGTTATTATTAGCTGTTTTTCAAAATTGAGTGTTTTTGCTTCCCGAGGAAGAAAACGCGTGATGCCGGGGTCAGAAAAAAAAACTGCCCAGGACCAAAAAATTTTTTTTGACTCAAATGTAACAACGGATGCTAGAATGTGATTCGGGGTGGAATTCCATCCTTAAAAATGTTATTATTAGCTGTTTTTAAAAATTGAGTGTTTTTGCTGCCCGAGGAAGAAAACGCGTGATGCCGGGGTCAGAAAAAAAAATGCCCAGGACCAAAAATTTTTTTTGACTCAAATGTAACAACGGATGCTAGAATGTGATTCGGGGTGGAATTCCATGCTTAAAAATGTTATTATTAGCTGTTTTTAAAAATTGAGTGTTTTTGCTGCCCGAGGAAGAAAACGCGTGATGCCGGGGGTCAGAAAAAAAACTGCCCAGGACCAAAAAAATTTTTTTGACTCAAATGTAACAACGGATGCTAGAATGTGATTCGGGGTGGAATTCCATCCTTAAAAATGTTATTATTAGCTGTTTTTCAAAATTGAGTGTTTTTGCTGCCCGAGGAAGAAAACGCGTGATGCCGGGGTCAGAAAAAAAACTGCCCAGGACCAAAAATTTTTTTTTGACTCAAATGTAACAACGGATGCTAGAATGTGAAACGGGGTGGAATTCCATGCTTAAAAATGTTATTATTAGCTGTTTTTAAAAATTGAGTGTTTTTGCTGCCCGAGGAAGAAAACGCGTGATGCCGGGGTCAGAAAAAAAACTGCCCAGGACCAAAAAATTTTTTTTGACTCAAATGTAACAACGGATGCTAGAATGTGATTCGGGGTGGAATTCCATGCTTAAAAATGTTATTATTAGCTGTTTTTAAAAATTGAGTGTTTTTGCTGCCCGAGGAAGAAAACGCGTGATGCCGGGGTCAGAAAAAAAACTGCCCAGGACCAAAAAATTTTTTTGGACTCAAATGTAACAACGGATGCTAGAATGTGATTCGGGGTGGAATTCCATGCTTAAAAATGTTATTATTAGCTGTTTTTCAAAATTGAGTGTTTTTGCTTCCCGAGGAAGAAAACGCGTGATGCCGGGGTCAGAAAAAAAACTGCCCAGGACCAAAAAAATTTTTTTGACTCAAATGTAACAACGGATGCTAGAATGTGATTCGGGGTGGAATTCCATGCTTAAAAATGTTATTATTAGCTGTTTTTAAAAATTGAGTGTTTTTGCTGCCCGAGGAAGAAAACGCGTGATGCCGGGGTCAGAAAAAAAAATGCCCAGGACCAAAAAAAATTTTTTGACTCAAATGTAACAACGGATGCTAGAATGTGATTCGGGGTGGAATTCCATGCTTAAAAATGTTATTATTAGCTGTTTTTCAAAATTGAGTGTTTTTGCTTCCCGAGGAAGAAAACGCGTGATGCCGGGGTCAGAAAAAAAACTGCCCAGGACCAAAAATTTTTTTTTGACTCAAATGTAACAACGGATGCTAGAATGTGATTCGGGGTGGAATTCCATGCTTAAAAATGTTATTATTAGCTGTTTTTCAAAATTGAGTGTTTTTGCTTCCCGAGGAAGAAAACGCGTGATGACGGGGTCAGAAAAAAAACTGCCCAGGACCAAAAAAAATTTTTTGACTCAAATGTAACAACGGATGCTAGAATGTGATTCGGGGTGGAATTCCATCCTTAAAAATGTTATTATTAGCTGTTTTTAAAAATTGAGTGTTTTTGCTGCCCGAGGAAGAAAACGCGTGATGCCGGGGTCAGAAAAAAAAATGCCCAGGACCAAAAAAATTTTTTTGACTCAAATGTAACAACGGATGCTAGAATGTGATTCGGGGTGGAATTCCATGCTTAAAAATGTTATTATTAGCTGTTTTTAAAAATTGAGTGTTTTTGCTGCCCGAGGAAGAAAACGCGTGATGCCGGGGTCAGAAAAAAAAATGCCCAGGACCAAAAAAATTTTTTTGACTCAAATGTAACAACGGATGCTAGAATGTGATTCGGGGTGGAATTCCATCCTTAAAAATGTTATTATTAGCTGTTTTTAAAAATTGAGTGTTTTTGCTGCCCGAGGAAGAAAACGCGTGATGCCGGGGTCAGAAAAAAAACTGCCCAGGACCAAAAAATTTTTTTTGACTCAAATGTAACAACGGATGCTAGAATGTGATTCGGGGTGGAATTCCATGCTTAAAAATGTTATTATTAGCTGTTTTTAAAAATTGAGTGTTTTTGCTGCCCGAGGAAGAAAACGCGTGATGCCGGGGGTCAGAAAAAAAACTGCCCAGGACCAAAAAATTTTTTTGGACTCAAATGTAACAACGGATGCTAGAATGTGATTCGGGGTGGAATTCCATGCTTAAAAATGTTATTATTAGCTGTTTTTAAAAATTGAGTGTTTTTGCTGCCCGAGGAAGAAAACGCGTGATGCCGGGGGTCAGAAAAAAAACTGCCCAGGACCAAAAAATTTTTTTGGACTCAAATGTAACAACGGATGCTAGAATGTGATTCGGGGTGGAATTCCATGCTTAAAAATGTTATTATTAGCTGTTTTTAAAAATTGAGTGTTTTTGCTTCCCGAGGAAGAAAACGCGTGATGCCGGGGTCAGAAAAAAAACTGCCCAGGACCAAAAAAATTTTTTTGACTCAAATGTAACAACGGATGCTAGAATGTGATTCGGGGTGGAATTCCATCCTTAAAAATGTTATTATTAGCTGTTTTTAAAAATTGAGTGTTTTTGCTGCCCGAGGAAGAAAACGCGTGATGCCGGGGTCAGAAAAAAAAATGCCCAGGACCAAAAAATTTTTTTTGACTCAAATGTAACAACGGATGCTAGAATGTGATTCGGGGTGGAATTCCATGCTTAAAAATGTTATTATTAGCTGTTTTTAAAAATTGAGTGTTTTTGCTGCCCGAGGAAGAAAACGCGTGATGCCGGGGTCAGAAAAAAAACTGCCCAGGACCAAAAAAATTTTTTTGACTCAAATGTAACAACGGATGCTAGAATGTGATTCGGGGTGGAATTCCATCCTTAAAAATGTTATTATTAGCTGTTTTTCAAAATTGAGTGTTTTTGCTTCCCGAGGAAGAAAACGCGTGATGCCGGGGTCAGAAAAAAAACTGCCCAGGACCAAAAATTTTTTTTTGACTCAAATGTAACAACGGATGCTAGAATGTGATTCGGGGTGGAATTCCATGCTTAAAAATGTTATTATTAGCTGTTTTTCAAAATTGAGTGTTTTTGCTTCCCGAGGAAGAAAACGCGTGATGCCGGGGTCAGAAAAAAAACTGCCCAGGACCAAAATATTTTTTTTGACTCAAATGTAACAACGGATGCTAGAATGTGATTCGGGGTGGAATTCCATCCTTAAAAATGTTATTATTAGCTGTTTTTAAAAATTGAGTGTTTTTGCTGCCCGAGGAAGAAAACGCGTGATGCCGGGGTCAGAAAAAAAACTGCCCAGGACCAAAAAAATTTTTTTGACTCAAATGTAACAACGGATGCTAGAATGTGATTCGGGGTGGAATTCCATCCTTAAAAATGTTATTATTAGCTGTTTTTAAAAATTGAGTGTTTTTGCTGCCCGAGGAAGAAAACGCGTGATGCCGGGGTCAGAAAAAAAAATGCCCAGGACCAAAAAAATTTTTTTGACTCAAATGTAACAACGGATGCTAGAATGTGATTCGGGGTGGAATTCCATGCTTAAAAATGTTATTATTAGCTGTTTTTAAAAATTGAGTGTTTTTGCTGCCCGAGGAAGAAAACGCGTGATGCCGGGGTCAGAAAAAAAACTGCCCAGGACCAAAAAATTTTTTTGGACTCAAATGTAACAACGGATGCTAGAATGTGATTCGGGGTGGAATTCCATGCTTAAAAATGTTATTATTAGCTGTTTTTCAAAATTGAGTGTTTTTGCTTCCCGAGGAAGAAAACGCGTGATGCCGGGGTCAGAAAAAAAACTGCCCAGGACCAAAAAAATTTTTTTGACTCAAATGTAACAACGGATGCTAGAATGTGATTCGGGGTGGAATTCCATCCTTAAAAATGTTATTATTAGCTGTTTTTAAAAATTGAGTGTTTTTGCTGCCCGAGGAAGAAAACGCGTGATGCCGGGGTCAGAAAAAAAAATGCCCAGGACCAAAAAATTTTTTTTGACTCAAATGTAACAACGGATGCTAGAATGTGATTCGGGGTGGAATTCCATGCTTAAAAATGTTATTATTAGCTGTTTTTAAAAATTGAGTGTTTTTGCTGCCCGAGGAAGAAAACGCGTGATGCCGGGGTCAGAAAAAAAACTGCCCAGGACCAAAAAAATTTTTTTGACTCAAATGTAACAACGGATGCTAGAATGTGATTCGGGGTGGAATTCCATCCTTAAAAATGTTATTATTAGCTGTTTTTCAAAATTGAGTGTTTTTGCTTCCCGAGGAAGAAAACGCGTGATGCCGGGGTCAGAAAAAAAACTGCCCAGGACCAAAAATTTTTTTTTGACTCAAATGTAACAACGGATGCTAGAATGTGATTCGGGGTGGAATTCCATGCTTAAAAATGTTATTATTAGCTGTTTTTCAAAATTGAGTGTTTTTGCTTCCCGAGGAAGAAAACGCGTGATGCCGGGGTCAGAAAAAAAACTGCCCAGGACCAAAATATTTTTTTTGACTCAAATGTAACAACGGATGCTAGAATGTGATTCGGGGTGGAATTCCATCCTTAAAAATGTTATTATTAGCTGTTTTTAAAAATTGAGTGTTTTTGCTGCCCGAGGAAGAAAACGCGTGATGCCGGGGTCAGAAAAAAAAAATGCCCAGGACCAAAAAATTTTTTTTGACTCAAATGTAACAACGGATGCTAGAATGTGATTCGGGGGTGGAATTCCATGCTTAAAAATGTTATTATTAGCTGTTTTTAAAAATTGAGTGTTTTTGCTGCCCGAGGAAGAAAACGCGTGATGCCGGGGTCAGAAAAAAAACTGCCCAGGACCAAAAAAATTTTTTTGACTCAAATGTAACAACGGATGCTAGAATGTGATTCGGGGTGGAATTCCATCCTTAAAAATGTTATTATTAGCTGTTTTTAAAAATTGAGTGTTTTTGCTGCCCGAGGAAGAAAACGCGTGATGCCGGGGTCAGAAAAAAAACTGCCCAGGACCAAAAAAATTTTTTTGACTCAAATGTAACAACGGATGCTAGAATGTGATTCGGGGTGGAATTCCATCCTTAAAAATGTTATTATTAGCTGTTTTTAAAAATTGAGTGTTTTTGCTGCCCGAGGAAGAAAACGCGTGATGCCGGGGTCAGAAAAAAAAATGCCCAGGACCAAAAAATTTTTTTTGACTCAAATGTAACAACGGATGCTAGAATGTGATTCGGGGTGGAATTCCATGCTTAAAAATGTTATTATTAGCTGTTTTTAAAAATTGAGTGTTTTTGCTGCCCGAGGAAGAAAACGCGTGATGCCGGGGTCAGAAAAAAAACTGCCCAGGACCAAAAAAATTTTTTTGACTCAAATGTAACAACGGATGCTAGAATGTGATTCGGGGTGGAATTCCATCCTTAAAAATGTTATTATTAGCTGTTTTTCAAAATTGAGTGTTTTTGCTTCCCGAGGAAGAAAACGCGTGATGCCGGGGTCAGAAAAAAAACTGCCCAGGACCAAAAATTTTTTTTTGACTCTAATGTAACAACGGATGCTAGAATGTGATTCGGGGTGGAATTCCATGCTTAAAAATGTTATTATTAGCTGTTTTTCAAAATTGAGTGTTTTTGCTTCCCGAGGAAGAAATCGCGTGATGCCGGGGTCAGAAAAAAAACTGCCCAGGACCAAAAAAATTTTTTTGACTCAAATGTAACAACGGATGCTAGAATGTGATTCGGGGTGGAATTCCATCCTTAAAAATGTTATTATTAGCTGTTTTTAAAAATTGAGTGTTTTTGCTGCCCGAGGAAGAAAACGCGTGATGCCGGGGTCAGAAAAAAAAATGCCCAGGACCAAAAAATTTTTTTTGACTCAAATGTAACAACGGATGCTAGAATGTGATTCGGGGTGGAATTCCATGCTTAAAAATGTTATTATTAGCTGTTTTTAAAAATTGAGTGTTTTTGCTGCCCGAGGAAGAAAACGCGTGATGCCGGGGTCAGAAAAAAAACTGCCCAGGACCAAAAAAATTTTTTTGACTCAAATGTAACAACGGATGCTAGAATGTGATTCGGGGTGGAATTCCATCCTTAAAAATGTTATTATTAGCTGTTTTTCAAAATTGAGTGTTTTTGCTGCCCGAGGAAGAAAACGCGTGATGCCGGGATCAGAAAAAAAACTGCCCAGGACCAAAAATTTTTTTTTTGACTCTAATGTAACAACGGATGCTAGAATGTGATTCGGGGTGGAATTCCATGCTTAAAAATGTTATTATTAGCTGTTTTTCAAAATTGAGTGTTTTTGCTTCCCGAGGAAGAAATCGCGTGATGCCGGGGTCAGAAAAAAAACTGCCCAGGACCAAAAAAATTTTTTTGACTCAAATGTAACAACGGATGCTAGAATGTGATTCGGGGTGGAATTCCATCCTTAAAAATGTTATTATTAGCTGTTTTTAAAAATTGAGTGTTTTTGCTGCCCGAGGAAGAAAACGCGTGATGCCGGGGTCAGAAAAAAAAATGCCCAGGACCAAAAAATTTTTTTTGACTCAAATGTAACAACGGATGCTAGAATGTGATTCGGGGTGGAATTCCATGCTTAAAAATGTTATTATTAGCTGTTTTTAAAAATTGAGTGTTTTTGCTGCCCGAGGAAGAAAACGCGTGATGCCGGGGTCAGAAAAAAAACTGCCCAGGACCAAAAAAATTTTTTTGACTCAAATGTAACAACGGATGCTAGAATGTGATTCGGGGTGGAATTCCATCCTTAAAAATGTTATTATTAGCTGTTTTTAAAAATTGAGTGTTTTTGCTGCCCGAGGAAGAAAACGCGTGATGCCGGGGTCAGAAAAAAAACTGCCCAGGACCAAAAAAATTTTTTTGACTCAAATGTAACAACGGATGCTAGAATGTGATTCGGGGTGGAATTCCATCCTTAAAAATGTTATTATTAGCTGTTTTTAAAAATTGAGTGTTTTTGCTGCCCGAGGAAGAAAACGCGTGATGCCGGGGTCAGAAAAAAAAATGCCCAGGACCAAAAAATTTTTTTTGACTCAAATGTAACAACGGATGCTAGAATGTGATTCGGGGTGGAATTCCATGCTTAAAAATGTTATTATTAGCTGTTTTTAAAAATTGAGTGTTTTTGCTGCCCGAGGAAGAAAACGCGTGATGCCGGGGTCAGAAAAAAAACTGCCCAGGACCAAAAAATTTTTTTTGACTCAAATGTAACAACGGATGCTAGAATGTGATTCGGGGTGGAATTCCATCCTTAAAAATGTTATTATTAGCTGTTTTTAAAAATTGAGTGTTTTTGCTGCCCGAGGAAGAAAACGCGTGATGCCGGGGTCAGAAAAAAAACTGCCCAGGACCAAAAAAATTTTTTTGACTCAAATGTAACAACGGATGCTAGAATGTGATTCGGGGTGGAATTCCATCCTTAAAAATGTTATTATTAGCTGTTTTTAAAAATTGAGTGTTTTTGCTGCCCGAGGAAGAAAACGCGTGATGCCGGGGTCAGAAAAAAAAATGCCCAGGACCAAAAAAATTTTTTTGACTCAAATGTAACAACGGATGCTAGAATGTGATTCGGGGTGGAATTCCATGCTTAAAAATGTTATTATTAGCTGTTTTTAAAAATTGAGTGTTTTTGCTGCCCGAGGAAGAAAACGCGTGATGCCGGGGTCAGAAAAAAAACTGCCAGGACCAAAAAATTTTTTTGGACTCAAATGTAACAACGGATGCTAGAATGTGATTCGGGGTGGAATTCCATGCTTAAAAATGTTATTATTAGCTGTTTTTCAAAATTGAGTGTTTTTGCTTCCCGAGGAAGAAAACGCGTGATGCCGGGGTCAGAAAAAAAAACTGCCCAGGACCAAAATATTTTTTTTGACTCAAATGTAACAACGGATGCTAGAATGTGATTCGGGGTGGAATTCCATGCTTAAAAATGTTATTATTAGCTGTTTTTAAAAATTGAGTGTTTTTGCTGCCCGAGGAAGAAAACGCGTGATGCCGGGGTCAGAAAAAAAACTGCCCAGGACCAAAAAAAATTTTTTTGACTCAAATGTAACAACGGATGCTAGAATGTGATTCGGGGTGGAATTCCATCCTTAAAAATGTTATTATTAGCTGTTTTTAAAAATTGAGTGTTTTTGCTGCCCGAGGAAGAAAACGCGTGATGCCGGGGTCAGAAAAAAAACTGCCCAGGACCAAAAAAATTTTTTTGACTCAAATGTAACAACGGATGCTAGAATGTGATTCGGGGTGGAATTCCATGCTTAAAAATGTTATTATTAGCTGTTTTTAAAAATTGAGTGTTTTTGCTGCCCGAGGAAGAAAACGCGTGATGCCGGGGTCAGAAAAAAAAATGCCAGGACCAAAAAAATTTTTTTGACTCAAATGTAACAACGGATGCTAGAATGTGATTCGGGGTGGAATTCCATGCTTAAAAATGTTATTATTAGCTGTTTTTAAAAATTGAGTGTTTTTGCTGCCCGAGGAAGAAAACGCGTGATGCCGGGGTCAGAAAAAAAACTGCCCAGGACCAAAAAATTTTTTTGGACTCAAATGTAACAACGGATGCTAGAATGTGATTCGGGGTGGAATTCCATGCTTAAAAATGTTATTATTAGCTGTTTTTCAAAATTGAGTGTTTTTGCTTCCCGAGGAAGAAAACGCGTGATGCCGGGGTCAGAAAAAAAACTGCCCAGGACCAAAAAATTTTTTTTGACTCAAATGTAACAACGGATGCTAGAATGTGATTCGGGGTGGAATTCCATCCTTAAAAATGTTATTATTAGCTGTTTTTAAAAATTGAGTGTTTTTGCTGCCCGAGGAAGAAAACGCGTGATGCCGGGGTCAGAAAAAAAAATGCCCAGGACCAAAAATTTTTTTTGACTCAAATGTAACAACGGATGCTAGAATGTGATTCGGGGTGGAATTCCATGCTTAAAAATGTTATTATTAGCTGTTTTTAAAAATTGAGTGTTTTTGCTGCCCGAGGAAGAAAACGCGTGATGCCGGGGTCAGAAAAAAAACTGCCCAGGACCAAAAAAATTTTTTTGACTCAAATGTAACAACGGATGCTAGAATGTGATTCGGGGTGGAATTCCATCCTTAAAAATGTTATTATTAGCTGTTTTTCAAAATTGAGTGTTTTTGCTGCCCGAGGAAGAAAACGCGTGATGCCGGGGTCAGAAAAAAAACTGCCCAGGACCAAAAATTTTTTTTTGACTCAAATGTAACAACGGATGCTAGAATGTGAAACGGGGTGGAATTCCATGCTTAAAAATGTTATTATTAGCTGTTTTTAAAAATTGAGTGTTTTTGCTGCCCGAGGAAGAAAACGCGTGATGCCGGGGTCAGAAAAAAAACTGCCCAGGACCAAAAAATTTTTTTTGACTCAAATGTAACAACGGATGCTAGAATGTGATTCGGGGTGGAATTCCATGCTTAAAAATGTTATTATTAGCTGTTTTTAAAAATTGAGTGTTTTTGCTGCCCGAGGAAGAAAACGCGTGATGCCGGGGTCAGAAAAAAAACTGCCCAGGACCAAAAAATTTTTTTGGACTCAAATGTAACAACGGATGCTAGAATGTGATTCGGGGTGGAATTCCATGCTTAAAAATGTTATTATTAGCTGTTTTTCAAAATTGAGTGTTTTTGCTTCCCGAGGAAGAAAACGCGTGATGCCGGGGGTCAGAAAAAAAACTGCCCAGGACCAAAAAAATTTTTTTGACTCAAATGTAACAACGGATGCTAGAATGTGATTCGGGGTGGAATTCCATGCTTAAAAATGTTATTATTAGCTGTTTTTAAAAATTGAGTGTTTTTGCTGCCCGAGGAAGAAAACGCGTGATGCCGGGGTCAGAAAAAAAAATGCCCAGGACCAAAAAAAATTTTTTGACTCAAATGTAACAACGGATGCTAGAATGTGATTCGGGGTGGAATTCCATGCTTAAAAATGTTATTATTAGCTGTTTTTCAAAATTGAGTGTTTTTGCTTCCCGAGGAAGAAAACGCGTGATGCCGGGGTCAGAAAAAAAACTGCCCAGGACCAAAAATTTTTTTTTGACTCAAATGTAACAACGGATGCTAGAATGTGATTCGGGGTGGAATTCCATGCTTAAAAATGTTATTATTAGCTGTTTTTCAAAATTGAGTGTTTTTGCTTCCCGAGGAAGAAAACGCGTGATGACGGGGTCAGAAAAAAAACTGCCCAGGACCAAAAAAAATTTTTTGACTCAAATGTAACAACGGATGCTAGAATGTGATTCGGGGTGGAATTCCATCCTTAAAAATGTTATTATTAGCTGTTTTTAAAAATTGAGTGTTTTTGCTGCCCGAGGAAGAAAACGCGTGATGCCGGGGTCAGAAAAAAAAATGCCCAGGACCAAAAAAATTTTTTTGACTCAAATGTAACAACGGATGCTAGAATGTGATTCGGGGTGGAATTCCATGCTTAAAAATGTTATTATTAGCTGTTTTTAAAAATTGAGTGTTTTTGCTGCCCGAGGAAGAAAACGCGTGATGCCGGGGTCAGAAAAAAAAATGCCCAGGACCAAAAAAATTTTTTTGACTCAAATGTAACAACGGATGCTAGAATGTGATTCGGGGTGGAATTCCATCCTTAAAAATGTTATTATTAGCTGTTTTTAAAAATTGAGTGTTTTTGCTGCCCGAGGAAGAAAACGCGTGATGCCGGGGTCAGAAAAAAAACTGCCCAGGACCAAAAAATTTTTTTTGACTCAAATGTAACAACGGATGCTAGAATGTGATTCGGGGTGGAATTCCATGCTTAAAAATGTTATTATTAGCTGTTTTTAAAAATTGAGTGTTTTTGCTGCCCGAGGAAGAAAACGCGTGATGCCGGGGTCAGAAAAAAAACTGCCCAGGACCAAAAAATTTTTTTGGACTCAAATGTAACAACGGATGCTAGAATGTGATTCGGGGTGGAATTCCATGCTTAAAAATGTTATTATTAGCTGTTTTTAAAAATTGAGTGTTTTTGCTGCCCGAGGAAGAAAACGCGTGATGCCGGGGTCAGAAAAAAAACTGCCCAGGACCAAAAAATTTTTTTGGACTCAAATGTAACAACGGATGCTAGAATGTGATTCGGGGTGGAATTCCATGCTTAAAAATGTTATTATTAGCTGTTTTTAAAAATTGAGTGTTTTTGCTTCCCGAGGAAGAAAACGCGTGATGCCGGGGTCAGAAAAAAAACTGCCCAGGACCAAAAAAATTTTTTTGACTCAAATGTAACAACGGATGCTAGAATGTGATTCGGGGTGGAATTCCATCCTTAAAAATGTTATTATTAGCTGTTTTTAAAAATTGAGTGTTTTTGCTGCCCGAGGAAGAAAACGCGTGATGCCGGGGTCAGAAAAAAAAATGCCCAGGACCAAAAAATTTTTTTTGACTCAAATGTAACAACGGATGCTAGAATGTGATTCGGGGTGGAATTCCATGCTTAAAAATGTTATTATTAGCTGTTTTTAAAAATTGAGTGTTTTTGCTGCCCGAGGAAGAAAACGCGTGATGCCGGGGTCAGAAAAAAAACTGCCCAGGACCAAAAAAATTTTTTTGACTCAAATGTAACAACGGATGCTAGAATGTGATTCGGGGTGGAATTCCATCCTTAAAAATGTTATTATTAGCTGTTTTTCAAAATTGAGTGTTTTTGCTTCCCGAGGAAGAAAACGCGTGATGCCGGGGTCAGAAAAAAAACTGCCCAGGACCAAAAATTTTTTTTTGACTCAAATGTAACAACGGATGCTAGAATGTGATTCGGGGTGGAATTCCATGCTTAAAAATGTTATTATTAGCTGTTTTTCAAAATTGAGTGTTTTTGCTTCCCGAGGAAGAAAACGCGTGATGCCGGGGTCAGAAAAAAAACTGCCCAGGACCAAAATATTTTTTTTGACTCAAATGTAACAACGGATGCTAGAATGTGATTCGGGGTGGAATTCCATCCTTAAAAATGTTATTATTAGCTGTTTTTAAAAATTGAGTGTTTTTGCTGCCCGAGGAAGAAAACGCGTGATGCCGGGGTCAGAAAAAAAACTGCCCAGGACCAAAAAAATTTTTTTGACTCAAATGTAACAACGGATGCTAGAATGTGATTCGGGGTGGAATTCCATCCTTAAAAATGTTATTATTAGCTGTTTTTAAAAATTGAGTGTTTTTGCTGCCCGAGGAAGAAAACGCGTGATGCCGGGGTCAGAAAAAAAAATGCCCAGGACCAAAAAAATTTTTTTGACTCAAATGTAACAACGGATGCTAGAATGTGATTCGGGGTGGAATTCCATGCTTAAAAATGTTATTATTAGCTGTTTTTAAAAATTGAGTGTTTTTGCTGCCCGAGGAAGAAAACGCGTGATGCCGGGGTCAGAAAAAAAACTGCCCAGGACCAAAAAATTTTTTTGGACTCAAATGTAACAACGGATGCTAGAATGTGATTCGGGGTGGAATTCCATGCTTAAAAATGTTATTATTAGCTGTTTTTCAAAATTGAGTGTTTTTGCTTCCCGAGGAAGAAAACGCGTGATGCCGGGGTCAGAAAAAAAACTGCCCAGGACCAAAAAAATTTTTTTGACTCAAATGTAACAACGGATGCTAGAATGTGATTCGGGGTGGAATTCCATCCTTAAAAATGTTATTATTAGCTGTTTTTAAAAATTGAGTGTTTTTGCTGCCCGAGGAAGAAAACGCGTGATGCCGGGGTCAGAAAAAAAAATGCCCAGGACCAAAAAATTTTTTTTGACTCAAATGTAACAACGGATGCTAGAATGTGATTCGGGGTGGAATTCCATGCTTAAAAATGTTATTATTAGCTGTTTTTAAAAATTGAGTGTTTTTGCTGCCCGAGGAAGAAAACGCGTGATGCCGGGGTCAGAAAAAAAACTGCCCAGGACCAAAAAAATTTTTTTGACTCAAATGTAACAACGGATGCTAGAATGTGATTCGGGGTGGAATTCCATCCTTAAAAATGTTATTATTAGCTGTTTTTCAAAATTGAGTGTTTTTGCTTCCCGAGGAAGAAAACGCGTGATGCCGGGGTCAGAAAAAAAACTGCCCAGGACCAAAAATTTTTTTTTGACTCAAATGTAACAACGGATGCTAGAATGTGATTCGGGGTGGAATTCCATGCTTAAAAATGTTATTATTAGCTGTTTTTCAAAATTGAGTGTTTTTGCTTCCCGAGGAAGAAAACGCGTGATGCCGGGGTCAGAAAAAAAAACTGCCCAGGACCAAAATATTTTTTTTGACTCAAATGTAACAACGGATGCTAGAATGTGATTCGGGGTGGAATTTCCATCCTTAAAAATGTTATTATTAGCTGTTTTTAAAAATTGAGTGTTTTTGCTGCCCGAGGAAGAAAACGCGTGATGCCGGGGTCAGAAAAAAAAATGCCAGGACCAAAAAATTTTTTTTGACTCAAATGTAACAACGGATGCTAGAATGTGATTCGGGGTGGAATTCCATGCTTAAAAATGTTATTATTAGCTGTTTTTAAAAATTGAGTGTTTTTGCTGCCCGAGGAAGAAAACGCGTGATGCCGGGGTCAGAAAAAAAACTGCCCAGGACCAAAAAAATTTTTTTGACTCAAATGTAACAACGGATGCTAGAATGTGATTCGGGGTGGAATTCCATCCTTAAAAATGTTATTATTAGCTGTTTTTAAAATTGAGTGTTTTTGCTGCCCGAGGAAGAAAACGCGTGATGCCGGGGTCAGAAAAAAAACTGCCCAGGACCAAAAAAATTTTTTTTGACTCAAATGTAACAACGGATGCTAGAATGTGATTCGGGGTGGAATTCCATCCTTAAAAATGTTATTATTAGCTGTTTTTAAAAATTGAGTGTTTTTGCTGCCCGAGGAAGAAACGCGTGATGCCGGGGTCAGAAAAAAAAATGCCCAGGACCAAAAAATTTTTTTTGACTCAAATGTAACAACGGATGCTAGAATGTGATTCGGGGTGGAATTCCATGCTTAAAAATGTTATTATTAGCTGTTTTTAAAAATTGAGTGTTTTTGCTGCCCGAGGAAGAAAACGCGTGATGCCGGGGTCAGAAAAAAAACTGCCCAGGACCAAAAAAATTTTTTTGACTCAAATGTAACAACGGATGCTAGAATGTGATTCGGGGTGGAATTCCATCCTTAAAAATGTTATTATTAGCTGTTTTTCAAAATTGAGTGTTTTTGCTTCCCGAGGAAGAAAACGCGTGATGCCGGGGTCAGAAAAAAAACTGCCAGGACCAAAAATTTTTTTTTGACTCTAATGTAACAACGGATGCTAGAATGTGATTCGGGGTGGAATTCCATGCTTAAAAATGTTATTATTAGCTGTTTTTCAAAATTGAGTGTTTTTGCTTCCCGAGGAAGAAATCGCGTGATGCCGGGGTCAGAAAAAAAAACTGCCCAGGACCAAAAAAAATTTTTTTGACTCAAATGTAACAACGGATGCTAGAATGTGATTCGGGGTGGAATTCCATCCTTAAAAATGTTATTATTAGCTGTTTTTAAAAATTGAGTGTTTTTGCTGCCCGAGGAAGAAAACGCGTGATGCCGGGGTCAGAAAAAAAAATGCCCAGGACCAAAAAATTTTTTTTGACTCAAATGTAACAACGGATGCTAGAATGTGATTCGGGGTGGAATTCCATGCTTAAAAATGTTATTATTAGCTGTTTTTAAAAATTGAGTGTTTTTGCTGCCCGAGGAAGAAAACGCGTGATGCCGGGGTCAGAAAAAAAACTGCCCAGGACCAAAAAAATTTTTTTGACTCAAATGTAACAACGGATGCTAGAATGTGATTCGGGGTGGAATTCCATCCTTAAAAATGTTATTATTAGCTGTTTTTCAAAATTGAGTGTTTTTGCTGCCCGAGGAAGAAAACGCGTGATGCCGGGATCAGAAAAAAAACTGCCCAGGACCAAAAATTTTTTTTGACTCTAATGTAACAACGGATGCTAGAATGTGATTCGGGGTGGAATTCCATGCTTAAAAATGTTATTATTAGCTGTTTTTCAAAATTGAGTGTTTTTGCTTCCCGAGGAAGAAATCGCGTGATGCCGGGGTCAGAAAAAAAACTGCCCAGGACCAAAAAAATTTTTTTGACTCAAATGTAACAACGGATGCTAGAATGTGATTCGGGGTGGAATTCCATCCTTAAAAATGTTATTATTAGCTGTTTTTAAAAATTGAGTGTTTTTGCTGCCCGAGGAAGAAAAACGCGTGATGCCGGGGTCAGAAAAAAAAATGCCCAGGACCAAAAAATTTTTTTTTGACTCAAATGTAACAACGGATGCTAGAATGTGATTCGGGGTGGAATTCCATGCTTAAAAATGTTATTATTAGCTGTTTTTAAAAATTGAGTGTTTTTGCTGCCCGAGGAAGAAAACGCGTGATGCCGGGGTCAGAAAAAAAAACTGCCCAGGACCAAAAAAATTTTTTTGACTCAAATGTAACAACGGATGCTAGAATGTGATTCGGGGTGGAATTCCATCCTTAAAAATGTTATTATTAGCTGTTTTTAAAAATTGAGTGTTTTTGCTGCCCGAGGAAGAAAACGCGTGATGCCGGGGGTCAGAAAAAAAACTGCCCAGGACCAAAAAAATTTTTTTGACTCAAATGTAACAACGGATGCTAGAATGTGATTCGGGGTGGAATTCCATCCTTAAAAAATGTTATTATTAGCTGTTTTTAAAATTGAGTGTTTTTGCTGCCCGAGGAAGAAAACGCGTGATGCCGGGGTCAGAAAAAAAAATGCCAGGACCAAAAAAATTTTTTTGACTCAAATGTAACAACGGATGCTAGAATGTGATTCGGGGTGGAATTCCATGCTTAAAAATGTTATTATTAGCTGTTTTTAAAAATTGAGTGTTTTTGCTGCCCGAGGAAGAAAACGCGTGATGCCGGGGTCAGAAAAAAAACTGCCCAGGACCAAAAAATTTTTTTGGACTCAAATGTAACAACGGATGCTAGAATGTGATTCGGGGTGGAATTCCATGCTTAAAAATGTTATTATTAGCTGTTTTTCAAATTGAGTGTTTTTGCTTCCCGAGGAAGAAAACGCGTGATGCCGGGGTCAGAAAAAAAACTGCCCAGGACCAAAATATTTTTTTTGACTCAAATGTAACAACGGATGCTAGAATGTGATTCGGGGTGGAATTCCATCCTTAAAAATGTTATTATTAGCTGTTTTTAAAATTGAGTGTTTTGCTGCCCGAGGAAGAAAACGCGTGATGCCGGGGTCAGAAAAAAAAATGCCCAGGACCAAAAAATTTTTTTTTGACTCAAATGTAACAACGGATGCTAGAATGTGATTCGGGGTGGAATTCCATGCTTAAAAATGTTATTATTAGCTGTTTTTAAAATTGAGTGTTTTTTGCTGCCCGAGGAAGAAAACGCGTGATGCCGGGGTCAGAAAAAAAAATGCCCAGGACCAAAAAAATTTTTTGACTCAAATGTAACAACGGATGCTAGAATGTGATTCGGGGTGGAATTCCATCCTTAAAAATGTTATTATTAGCTGTTTTTAAAAATTGAGTGTTTTTGCTGCCCGAGGAAGAAAACGCGTGATGCCGGGGTCAGAAAAAAAACTGCCCAGGACCAAAAAAATTTTTTTGACTCAAATGTAACAATGGATGCTAGAATGTGATTCGGGGTGGAATTCCATGCTTAAAAATGTTATTATTAGCTGTTTTTAAAAATTGAGTGTTTTTGCTGCCCGAGGAAGAAAACGCGTGATGCCGGGGTCAGAAAAAAAACTGCCCAGGACCAAAAAATTTTTTTTGACTCAAATGTAACAACGGATGCTAGAATGTGATTCGGGGTGGAATTCCATGCTTAAAAATGTTATTATTAGCTGTTTTTAAAAATTGAGTGTTTTTGCTGCCCGAGGAAGAAAACGCGTGATGCCGGGGTCAGAAAAAAAACTGCCCAGGACCAAAAAATTTTTTTGGACTCAAATGTAACAAGGGATGCTAGAATGTGATTCGGGGTGGAATTCCATGCTTAAAAATGTTATTATTAGCTGTTTTTCAAAATTGAGTGTTTTTGCTTCCCGAGGAAGAAAACGCGTGATGCCGGGGTCAGAAAAAAAACTGCCCAGGACCAAAAAAATTTTTTTTGACTCAAATGTAACAACGGATGCTAGAATGTGATTCGGGGTGGAATTCCATCCTTAAAAATGTTATTATTAGCTGTTTTTAAAAATTGAGTGTTTTTGCTGCCCGAGGAAGAAAACGCGTGATGCCGGGGTCAGAAAAAAAAATGCCCAGGACCAAAAAATTTTTTTTGACTCAAATGTAACAACGGATGCTAGAATGTGATTCGGGGTGGAATTCCATGCTTAAAAATGTTATTATTAGCTGTTTTTAAAAATTGAGTGTTTTTGCTGCCCGAGGAAGAAAACGCGTGATGCCGGGGTCAGAAAAAAAACTGCCCAGGGACCAAAAAAATTTTTTTGACTCAAATGTAACAAACGGATGCTAGAATGTGATTCGGGGTGGAATTCCATCCTTAAAATGTTATTATTAGCTGTTTTTCAAAATTGAGTGTTTTTGCTTCCCGAGGAAGAAAACGCGTGATGCCGGGGTCAGAAAAAAAACTGCCCAGGAGCAAAAAATTTTTTTTTGACTCAAATGTAACAACGGATGCTAGAATGTGATTCGGGGTGGAATTCCATGCTTAAAAATGTTATTATTAGCTGTTTTTCAAAATTGAGTGTTTTTGCTTCCCGAGGAAGAAAACGCGTGATGCCGGGGTCAGAAAAAAAACTGCCCAGGACCAAAATATTTTTTTTGACTCAAATGTAACAACGGATGCTAGAATGTGATTCGGGGTGGAATTCCATCCTTAAAAATGTTATTATTAGCTGTTTTTAAAAATTGAGTGTTTTTGCTGCCCGAGGAAGAAAACGCGTGATGCCGGGGTCAGAAAAAAAAATGCCCAGGACCAAAAAATTTTTTTGACTCAAATGTAACAACGGATGCTAGAATGTGATTCGGGGTGGAATTCCATGCTTAAAAATGTTATTATTAGCTGTTTTTAAAAATTGAGTGTTTTTGCTGCCCGAGGAAGAAAACGCGTGATGCCGGGGTCAGAAAAAAAACTGCCCAGGACCAAAAAATTTTTTTTGACTCAAATGTAACAATGGATGCTAGAATGTGATTCGGGTTGGAATTCCATCCTTAAAAATGTTATTATTAGCTGTTTTTTAAAAATTGAGTGTTTTTGCTGCCCGAGGAAGAAAACGCGTGATGCCGGGGTCAGAAAAAAAAATGCCCAGGACCAAAAAAATTTTTTTGACTCAAATGTAACAACGGATGCTAGAATGTGATTCGGGGTGGAATTCCATCCTTAAAAATGTTATTATTAGCTGTTTTTAAAATTGAGTGTTTTTGCTGCCCGAGGAAGAAAACGCGTGATGCCGGGGTCAGAAAAAAAAATGCCCAGGACCAAAAAAATTTTTTTGACTCAAATGTAACAACGGATGCTAGAATGTGATTCGGGGTGGAATTCCATGCTTAAAAATGTTATTATTAGCTGTTTTTAAAAATTGAGTGTTTTTGCTGCCCGAGGAAGAAAACGCGTGATGCCGGGGTCAGAAAAAAAACTGCCCAGGACCAAAATATTTTTTTTGACTCAAATGTAACAACGGATGCTAGAATGTGATTCGGGGTGGAATTCCATCCTTAAAAATGTTATTATTAGCTGTTTTTAAAAATTGAGTGTTTTTGCTGCCCGAGGAAGAAAACGCGTGATGCCGGGGTCAGAAAAAAAAATGCCCAGGACCAAAAAATTTTTTTTGACTCAAATGTAACAACGGATGCTAGAATGTGATTCGGGGTGGAATTCCATGCTTAAAAAATGTTATTATTAGCTGTTTTTAAAAATTGAGTGTTTTTGCTGCCCGAGGAAGAAAACGCGTGATGCCGGGGTCAGAAAAAAAACTGCCCAGGACCAAAAAAAATTTTTTTGACTCAAATGTAACAACGGATGCTAGAATGTGATTCGGGTGGAATTCCATCCTTAAAAATGTTATTATTAGCTGTTTTTTAAAAATTGAGTGTTTTTGCTGCCCGAGGAAGAAAACGCGTGATGCCGGGGTCAGAAAAAAAACTGCCCAGGACCAAAAAAATTTTTTTGACTCAAATGTAACAACGGATGCTAGAATGTGATTCGGGGTGGAATTCCATGCTTAAAAATGTTATTATTAGCTGTTTTTAAAAATTGAGTGTTTTTGCTGCCCGAGGAAGAAAACGCGTGATGCCGGGGTCAGAAAAAAAACTGCCCAGGACCAAAAAATTTTTTTTCACTCAAATGTAACAACGGATGCTAGAATGTGATTCGGGGTGGAATTCCATGCTTAAAAATGTTATTATTAGCTGTTTTTAAAAATTGAGTGTTTTTTGCTGCCCGAGGAAGAAAACGCGTGATGCCGGGGTCAGAAAAAAACCTGCCCAGGACCAAAAAATTTTTTTGGACTCAAATGTAACAACGGATGCTAGAATGTGATTTGGGGTGGAATTCCATGCTTAAAAATGTTATTATTAGCTGGTTTTTCAAAATTGAGTGTTTTTGCTTCCCGAGGAAGAAAACGCGTGATGCCGGGGTCAGAAAAAAAACTGCCCAGGACCAAAAAAAATTTTTTTGACTCAAATGTAACAACGGATGCTAGAATGTGATTCGGGGTGGAATTCCATCCTTAAAAATGTTATTATTAGCTGTTTTTTAAAAATTGAGTGTTTTTGCTGCCGAGGAAGAAAACGCGTGATGCCGGGGTCAGAAAAAAAAATGCCCAGGACCAAAAAATTTTTTTTGACTCAAATGTAACAACGGATGCTAGAATGTGATTCGGGGTGGAATTCCATGCTTAAAAATGTTATTATTAGCTGTTTTTAAAAATTGAGTGTTTTTGCTGCCCGAGGAAGAAAACGCGTGATGCCGGGGTCAGAAAAAAAACTGCCCAGGACCAAAAAAATTTTTTTGACTCAAATGTAACAACGGATGCTAGAATGTGATTCGGGGTGGAATTCCATCCTTAAAAATGTTATTATTAGCTGTTTTTAAAAATTGAGTGTTTTTGCTGCCCGAGGAAGAAAACGCGTGATGCCGGGGTCAGAAAAAAAAATGCCCAGGACCAAAAAATTTTTTTGACTCAAATGTAACAACGGATGCTAGAATGTGATTCGGGGTGGAATTCCATGCTTAAAAATGTTATTATTAGCTGTTTTTAAAAATTGAGTGTTTTTGCTGCCCGAGGAAGAAAACGCGTGATGCCGGGGTCAGAAAAAAAAATGCCCAGGACCAAAAAAATTTTTTTGACTCAAATGTAACAACGGATGCTAGAATGTGATTCGGGGTGGAATTCCATGCTTAAAAATGTTATTATTAGCTGTTTTTAAAAATTGAGTGTTTTTGCTGCCCGAGGAAGAAAACGCGTGATGCCGGGGTCAGAAAAAAAACTGCCCAGGACCAAAAAATTTTTTTGGACTCAAATGTAACAACGGATGCTAGAATGTGATTCGGGGTGGAATTCCATGCTTAAAAATGTTATTATTAGCTGTTTTTCAAAATTGAGTGTTTTTGCTTCCCGAGGAAGAAAACGCGTGATGCCGGGGTCAGAAAAAAAACTGCCCAGGGACCAAAATATTTTTTTTGACTCAAATGTAACAACGGATGCTAGAATGTGATTCGGGGTGGAATTCCATCCTTAAAAATGTTATTATTAGCTGTTTTTAAAATTGAGTGTTTTTGCTGCCCGAGGAAGAAAACGCGTGATGCCGGGGTCAGAAAAAAAAATGCCCAGGACCAAAAAAATTTTTTTTGACTCAAATGTAACAACGGATGCTAGAATGTGATTCGGGGTGGAATTCCATGCTTAAAAATGTTATTATTAGCTGTTTTTAAAAATTGAGTGTTTTTGCTGGCCGAGGAAGAAAACGCGTGATGCCGGGGTCAGAAAAAAACTGCCCAGGAGCAAAAAATTTTTTTTGACTCAAATGTAACAACGGATGCTAGAATGTGATTCGGGGTGGAATTCCATCCTTAAAAATGTTATTATTAGCTGTTTTTAAAAATTGAGTGTTTTTGCTGCCCGAGGAAGAAAACGCGTGATGCCGGGGTCAGAAAAAAAAAATGCCCAGGACCAAAAAATTTTTTTGACTCAAATGTAACAACGGATGCTAGAATGTGATTCGGGGTGGAATTCCATGCTTAAAAATGTTATTATTAGCTGTTTTTAAAAATTGAGTGTTTTTGCTGCCCGAGGAAGAAAACGCGTGATGCCGGGGTCAGAAAAAAAACTGCCCAGGACCAAAAAATTTTTTTGGACTCAAATGTAACAACGGATGCTAGAATGTGATTCGGGGTGGAATTCCATGCTTAAAAATGTTATTATTAGCTGTTTTTAAAAAATTGAGTGTTTTTGCTGCCCGAGGAAGAAAACGCGTGATGCCGGGGTCAGAAAAAAAAATGCCCAGGACCAAAAAAATTTTTTGACTCAAATGTAACAACGGATGCTAGAATGTGATTCGGGGTGGAATTCCATCCTTAAAAATGTTATTATTAGCTGTTTTTAAAAATTGAGTGTTTTTGCTGCCCGAGGAAGAAAACGCGTGATGCCGGGGTCAGAAAAAAAACTGCCCAGGAGCAAAAAATTTTTTTTGACTCAAATGTAACAACGGATGCTAGAATGTGATTCGGGGTGGAATTCCATGCTTAAAAATGTTATTATTAGCTGTTTTTCAAAATTGAGTGTTTTTGTTGCCCGAGGAAGAAAACGCGTGATGCCGGGGTCAGAAAAAAAACTGCCCAGGACCAAAAAATTTTTTTGGACTCAAATGTAACAACGGATGCTAGAATGTGATTCGGGGTGGAATTCCATCCTTAAAAATGTTATTATTAGCTGTTTTTAAAAATTGAGTGTTTTTGCTGCCCGAGGAAGAAAACGCGTGATGCCGGGGTCAGAAAAAAAATGCCCAGGACCAAAATATTTTTTTTGACTCAAATGTAACAACGGATGCTAGAATGTGATTCGGGGTGGAATTCCATCCTTAAAAATGTTATTATTAGCTGTTTTTAAAAATTGAGTGTTTTTGCTGCCCGAGGAAGAAAACGCGTGATGCCGGGGTCAGAAAAAAAAATGCCCAGGACCAAAAAATTTTTTTTGACTCAAATGTAACAACGGATGCTAGAATGTGATTCGGGGGTGGAATTCCATGCTTAAAAATGTTATTATTAGCTGTTTTTAAAAATTGAGTGTTTTTGCTGCCCGAGGAAGAAAACGCGTGATGCCGGGGTCAGAAAAAAAACTGCCCAGGACCAAAAAAAATTTTTTGACTCAAATGTAACAACGGATGCTAGAATGTGATTCGGGGTGGAATTCCATCCTTAAAAATGTTATTATTAGCTGTTTTTAAAAATTGAGTGTTTTTGCTGCCCGAGGAAGAAAACGCGTGATGCCGGGGTCAGAAAAAAAAATGCCCAGGACCAAAAAATTTTTTTGACTCAAATGTAACAACGGATGCTAGAATGTGATTCGGGGTGGAATTCCATGCTTAAAAATGTTATTATTAGCTGTTTTTAAAAATTGAGTGTTTTTGCTGCCCGAGGAAGAAAACGCGTGATGCCGGGGTCAGAAAAAAAACTGCCCAGGACCAAAAAATTTTTTTGGGACTCAAATGTAACAACGGATGCTAGAATGTGATTTGGGGTGGAATTCCATGCTTAAAAATGTTATTATTAGCTGTTTTTCAAAATTGAGTGTTTTTGCTTCCCGAGGAAGAAAACGCGTGATGCCGGGGTCAGAAAAAAAACTGCCCAGGACCAAAAAAATTTTTTTGACTCAAATGTAACAACGGATGCTAGAATGTGATTCGGGGTGGAATTCCATCCTTAAAAATGTTATTATTAGCTGTTTTTAAAAATTGAGTGTTTTTGCTGCCCGAGGAAGAAAACGCGTGATGCCGGGGTCAGAAAAAAAAATGCCCAGGACCAAAAAATTTTTTTTGACTCAAATGTAACAACGGATGCTAGAATGTGATTCGGGGTGGAATTCCATGCTTAAAAATGTTATTATTAGCTGTTTTAAAAATTGAGTGTTTTTGCTGCCCGAGAAGAAAACGCGTGATGCCGGGGTCAGAAAAAAAACTGCCCAGGACCAAAAAAATTTTTTTGACTCAAATGTAACAACGGATGCTAGAATGTGATTCGGGGTGGAATTCCATCCTTAAAAATGTTATTATTAGCTGTTTTTCAAAATTGAGTGTTTTTGCTTCCCGAGGAAGAAAACGCGTGATGCCGGGGTCAGAAAAAAAAACTGCCCAGGACCAAAAAAAATTTTTTTGACTCAAATGTAACAACGGATGCTAGAATGTGATTCGGGGTGGAATTCCATCCTTAAAAATGTTATTATTAGCTGTTTTTAAAAATTGAGTGTTTTTGCTGCCCGAGGAAGAAAACGCGTGATGCCGGGGTCAGAAAAAAAAATGCCCAGGACCAAAAAATTTTTTTTGACTCAAATGTAACAACGGATGCTAGAATGTGATTCGGGGTGGAATTCCATGCTTAAAAATGTTATTATTAGCTGTTTTTAAAAATTGAGTGTTTTTGCTGCCCGAGGAAGAAAACGCGTGATGCCGGGGTCAGAAAAAAAACTGCCCAGGACCAAAAAAAAATTTTTTGACTCAAATGTAACAACGGATGCTAGAATGTGATTCGGGGTGGAATTCCATCCTTAAAAATGTTATTATTAGCTGTTTTTCAAAATTGAGTGTTTTTGCTTCCCGAGGAAGAAAACGCGTGATGCCGGGGTCAGAAAAAAAACTGCCCAGGACCAAAAATTTTTTTTTGACTCAAATGTAACAACGGATGCTAGAATGTGATTCGGGGTGGAATTCCATGCTTAAAAATGTTATTATTAGCTGTTTTTCAAAATTGAGTGTTTTTGCTGCCCGAGGAAGAAAACGCGTGATGCCGGGGTCAGAAAAAAAACTGCCCAGGACCAAAAAATTTTTTTTGACTCAAATGTAACAACGGATGCTAGAATGTGATTCGGGGTGGAATTCCATGCTTAAAAATGTTATTATTAGCTGTTTTTCAAAATTGAGTGTTTTTGCTGCCCGAGGAAGAAAACGCGTGATGCCGGGGTCAGAAAAAAAACTGCCCAGGACCAAAAAAATTTTTTGACTCAAATGTAACAACGGATGCTAGAATGTGATTCGGGGTGGAATTCCATGCTCAAAAATGTTATTATTAGCTGTTTTTCAAAATTGAGTGTTTTTTGCTGCCCGAGGAAGAAAAGGCGTGATGCCGGGGTCAGAAAAAAAACTGCCCAGGACCAAAAAAAATTTTTTGACTCAAATGTAACAACGGATGCTAGAATGTGATTCGGGGTGGAATTCCATGCTTAAAAATGTTATTATTAGCTGTTTTTAAAAATTGAGTGTTTTTGCTGCCCGAGGAAGAAAACGCGTGATGCCGGGGTCAGAAAAAAAACTGCCCAGGACCAAAAAATTTTTTTGGACTCAAATGTAACAACGGATGCTAGAATGTGATTCGGGGTGGAATTCCATCCTTCAAAATGTTATTATTAGCTGTTTTTAAAAATTGAGTGTTTTTGCTGCCCGAGGAAGAAAACGCGTGATGCCGGGGTCAGAAAAAAAAATGCCCAGGACCAAAATTTTTTTTTTGACTCAAATGTAACAACGGATGCTAGAATGTGATTCGGGGTGGAATTCCATGCTTAAAAATGTTATTATTAGCTGTTTTTAAAAATTGAGTGTTTTTGCTGCCCGAGGAAGAAAACGCGTGATGCCGGGGTCAGAAAAAAAACTGCCCAGGACTAAAAAAATTTTTTTGACTCAAATGTAACAACGGATGCTAGAATGTGATTCGGGGTGGAATTCCATCCTTAAAAATGTTATTATTAGCTGTTTTTCAAAATTGAGTGTTTTTGCTTCCGAGGAAGAAAACGCGTGATGCCGGGGTCAGAAAAAAAACTGCCCAGGACAAAAAAATTTTTTTGACTCAAATGAAACAACGGATGCTAGAATGTGATTCGGGGTGGAATTCCATGCTTAAAAATGTTATTATTAGCTGTTTTTAAAAATTGAGTGTTTTTGCTGCCCGAGGAAGAAAACGCGTGATGCCGGGGTCAGAAAAAAAAATGCCCAGGACCAAAAAAATTTTTTTGACTCAAATGTAACAACGGATGCTAGAATGTGATTCGGGGTGGAATTCCATGCTTAAAAATGTTATTATTAGCTGTTTTTAAAAATTGAGTGTTTTTGCTGCCCGAGAAGAAAACGCGTGATGCCGGGGTCAGAAAAAAAACTGCCCAGGACCAAAAAATTTTTTGGACTCAAATGTAACAACGGATGCTAGAATGTGATTCGGGGTGGAATTCCATGCTTAAAAATGTTATTATTAGCTGTTTTTCAAAATTGAGTGTTTTTGCTTCCCGAGGAAGAAAACGCGTGATGCCGGGGTCAGAAAAAAAACTGCCCAGGACCAAAATATTTTTTTTGACTCAAATGTAACAACGGATGCTAGAATGTGATTCGGGGTGGAATTCCATCCTTAAAAATGTTATTATTATCTGTTTTTAAAAATTGAGTGTTTTTGCTGCCCGAGGAAGAAAACGCGTGATGCCGGGGTCAGAAAAAAAAATGCCCAGGACCAAAAAAATTTTTTTGACTCAAATGTAACAACGGATGCTAGAATGTGATTCGGGGTGGAATTCCATGCTTAAAAATGTTATTATTAGCTGTTTTTAAAAATTGAGTGTTTTTGCTGCCCGAGGAAGAAAACGCGTGATGCCGGGGTCAGAAAAAAAACTGCCCAGGACCAAAAAAATTTTTTTGACTCAAATGTAACAACGGATGCTAGAATGTGATTCGGGGTGGAATTCCATCCTTAAAAATGTTATTATTAGCTGTTTTTAAAAATTGAGTGTTTTTGCTGCCCGAGGAAGAAAACGCGTGATGCCGGGGTCAGAAAAAAAAATGCCCAGGACCAAAAAATTTTTTTGACTCAAATGTAACAACGGATGCTAGAATGTGATTCGGGGTGGAATTCCATGCTTAAAAATGTTATTATTAGCTGTTTTTAAAAATTGAGTGTTTTTGCTGCCCGAGGAAGAAAACGCGTGATGCCGGGGTCAGAAAAAAAACTGCCCAGGACCAAAAAATTTTTTTGGACTCAAATGTAACAACGGATGCTAGAATGTGATTCGGGGTGGAATTCCATGCTTAAAAATGTTATTATTAGCTGTTTTTCAAAATTGAGTGTTTTTGCTTCCCGAGGAAGAAAACGCGTGATGCCGGGGTCAGAAAAAAAACTGCCCAGGACCAAAAAAATTTTTTTGACTCAAATGTAACAACGGATGCTAGAATGTGATTCGGGGTGGAATTCCATCCTTAAAAATGTTATTATTAGCTGTTTTTAAAAATTGAGTGTTTTTGCTGCCCGAGGAAGAAAACGCGTGATGCCGGGGTCAGAAAAAAAAATGCCCAGGACCAAAAAATTTTTTTTGACTCAAATGTAACAACGGATGCTAGAATGTGATTCGGGGTGGAATTCCATGCTTAAAAATGTTATTATTAGCTGTTTTTAAAAATTGAGTGTTTTTGCTGCCCGAGGAAGAAAACGCGTGATGCCGGGGTCAGAAAAAAAACTGCCCAGGACCAAAAAAATTTTTTTGACTAAAATGTAACAACGGATGCTAGAATGTGATTCGGGGTGGAATTCCATCCTTAAAAATGTTATTATTAGCTGTTTTTCAAAATTGAGTGTTTTTGCTTCCCGAGGAAGAAAACGCGTGATGCCGGGGTCAGAAAAAAAACTGCCCAGGACCAAAAATTTTTTTTTGACTCAAATGTAACAACGGATGCTAGAATGTGATTCGGGGTGGAATTCCATGCTTAAAAATGTTATTATTAGCTGTTTTTCAAAATTGAGTGTTTTTGCTTCCCGAGGAAGAAAACGCGTGATGCCGGGGTCAGAAAAAAAACTGCCCAGGACCAAAATATTTTTTTTGACTCAAATGTAACAACGGATGCTAGAATGTGATTCGGGGTGGAATTCCATCCTTAAAAATGTTATTATTAGCTGTTTTTAAAAATTGAGTGTTTTTGCTGCCCGAGGAAGAAAACGCGTGATGCCGGGGTCAGAAAAAAAAATGCCCAGGACCAAAAAATTTTTTTTGACTCAAATGTAACAACGGATGCTAGAATGTGATTCGGGGTGGAATTCCATGCTTAAAAATGTTATTATTAGCTGTTTTTAAAAATTGAGTGTTTTTGCTGCCCGAGGAAGAAAACGCGTGATGCCGGGGTCAGAAAAAAAACTGCCCAGGACCAAAAAAAATTTTTTGACTCAAATGTAACAACGGATGCTAGAATGTGATTCGGGGTGGAATTCCATCCTTAAAAATGTTATTATTAGCTGTTTTTAAAATTGAGTGTTTTTGCTGCCCGAGGAAGAAAACGCGTGATGCCGGGGTCAGAAAAAAAAATGCCCAGGACCAAAAAATTTTTTTTGACTCAAATGTAACAACGGATGCTAGAATGTGATTCCGGGTGGAATTCCATGCTTAAAAATGTTATTATTAGCTGTTTTTAAAAATTGAGTGTTTTTGCTGCCCGAGGAAGAAAACGCGTGATGCCGGGGTCAGAAAAAAAACTGCCCAGGACCAAAAAATTTTTTTGGACTCAAATGTAACAACGGATGCTAGAATGTGATTCGGGGTGGAATTCCATGCTTAAAAATGTTATTATTAGCTGTTTTTTCAAAATTGAGTGTTTTTGCTTCCCGAGGAAGAAAACGCGTGATGCCGGGGTCAGAAAAAAAACTGCCCAGGACCAAAAAAATTTTTTTTGACTCAAATGTAACAACGGATTGCTAGAATGTGATTCGGGG